>NW_020170692.1:17086-19562 GCF_000524195.1 Echinococcus granulosus | reverse complement strand
TTAGACTGCGATATGCAGTCTAACTGGACTACTGAAGACCATCGCTAAGAATGCACAGCTGAAGATTGTGAATGATATCTTGGTCGAGTTAGTGCCACTCTGCGTAAGGAGCTGCAGTCTAGAATTTAAGTGGCGCAGTACCATTCAAGATGCCCATAGGTCGTGAATTAAGAGCAGCCTTGATATTCTTAACTAAACTCAAAAGTAATGACTAACAACGCTTCTGAATGCATATTGCAGCTGAAAGAAGGAACATATTTCCGTTGCTCAGACCAATATTGCCACCCGGATTACACAGCCAATGTTATCCGTAAAGCAAACATGCATTTTTATTAATGATTGCCACCTCATTAACAAGGTACTTGCTATTACTACATAGCTTCGTTAACAACCAATAACCGGTCATTAAAATGTAATATGGTTGTGCAAAGGCAATAGTATGAAACCATCTTATCTCATATCTGTCCAATGCGCTCTGTTTTGGGCGACAAAGCATCCCCTACCCTTAGAAATTGCCATGATGCTCGACTTACATCAGAGAGAAGCATAGACTCATCCGATGGAATGAAGTACTAAGCCGTAAGGGATTTTAGTGCAAATTTCCTGCAATTTTTTTAATTTAACTGTCTCTCAACCTAGTACATCTGGAATTTACTCCTTAGACAGGCATTCGTTTCTGTGCACATCCCTTCGCCATAAAGGGCCTTTTCCCTCAGCAGCTGCTCTCCTTTCTTCAACTTCGGTAATCGCAGCATAATGCAGACTATTCTGTACTAAATATGTACCACTGCAGCTGCTGACGCGTGCAACTTGGTTCCTCAACCCTTTGCTTTTTCGGTATTGCAGCCTATTTAAACCTCGACAGATGGAATGGACCTACTTAGAAGTAGGAAGAACTGATTGGTTTAAATTTGCAAGTCGACGTCAATGCCTCAGTTAATTGTTAAGGGTTGGAGTGGCAGAATATACTCCTATGTACGTACGAGTTGGTAACCACTGATAAAAGTGGAATCGTACATGCTGTCAGAGTGAGATTTTTCTATGTAAGGGTCGCCGCCAGGGTGTTAAGCCTTTGCTTAGGCTCATACAAGTGCTTGCGCGAGTAGGGTGCCTTGTTAAGGGGAGTCGAGGGAGAAATCAACTTTATTTTACCTAGGTTGTAAAATTCCTAATAAGTGGCTGCATGTAAAGATAGAAGTAAGGTACCAAGAAGTGATAGGTGGCCTACGAAAAATGGGATAGGAAAAGCGTCTTGATGACGATCTGAGCCAAAACACTTGGTGCTTTTTGAATAGGCAGAGCAAACTGCGACCAGATGCGCCTATGTAAATAATTAGGCCAAAGTATTTAACTCTATCATTAGCATATCTTCAAATTTTCACACCCGTTGCATACTTTGCATAATTTATTACTAATTAAGATTTTTGCGTTACCTTTCCAAGCCCTTTTAAACTGTTCAGTGCTAAATAATATTTAACAGGTGGTACTGCAACTGTCAACCCATCAAATACACAAAATGAACTTTTCCTTGTTTGAGCTCAATCTCCTCATGATTATCCTGTCACAATGTGAAGCAATCTTCTCAAATTCTAAAAGAACAAAGCAAATGGTGGTATATGCTAATTGTCAAAGGTGTCCATGTGCCGTTGACATTCGTTGTGCAGGGAGCAAGGCAATGGCCCTCTCACATCCGCTCTGATGAAATTCAAGTATGGCCTTTTTGTGGACTGTTTAATCACTTTCAGCAGTAAATTTTACAAACGCAAGTGCACAAAAACACAGAACGTAGTTGTCTGTGTCGAAAGTGGTGTTTTCTAGGTTTAGGCTGGTTAGTGGGTGAATAAATGGCATGACGTGTTTGTTATCTTAACATTAGCGTAGGATGCTGTTTCTCAAAACAAGTCAGCCAGTTAGCAAACAATTCAAAATGCATGGCACGCTATTGAAATGTAGAGAAGGGAGGTGTAGAACTGCAAATAGTTGGTCTTCTAAGCCTGTTGTCATCTGGTGCTGCAAATTGAGGCCGTTTATTTGCTGACATTACGAACACCCCTCGTTAGAATCTCCCGATACACCCCAAACTTCAGATATTCTGTCTTAATAAAGGCTCTTGTCACTAAATAGGAACAACTTACTAGTCAAAAAGGCTAGCTGGTATAAGAAAATGTTTTTTGTATTGGAAAATTAGAAAATGATGCCATTTATTGTAAAAACTAATGCATATGATTTAGTTTCGCATACAGCGACAACATTACAATATTTGAGGTATTTTAGAGTAGAGAGGATTGGCAACACCACGTAACAAAGTTTGAATATACTTTGAACAGCAAAGCGGTACATCACTCCTATTTATTTATTTAGAGGTGTAGATTAGAATTGGATAAAAATCAGTAATTGTTTTCACCTTATGCCACATTTTTTTTTCCAGTGCATCCATAGGATCATGCATATTCTGTGTGCGGAGATAAAGATTTGT
>NW_020170692.1:12678-16986 GCF_000524195.1 Echinococcus granulosus | reverse complement strand
GGTGGAAACCAACATCTAACCATAGCATTTTACTTTGATATTAAATTACTCTTTGTATGATTTTAAAATAAGAGTGCTTGTGGCTTTGTGCAGTCTTTCTGCACCTACCTTCCATCCCACGCAGCTTAATGACCCCATTTTGAATGTGAGAATGCCTTTTGTATCCACCAAGACGAGGCGGTGGGACTGACCTCTCAAAAAGATGCATTTTACAGCTATAATTTTAAGCAACTAGTAAGACTTCCTACTGGTAGCATGTAGTGAGGTGGATTTTCATACGCCTTCAGCTGCTGCTGCGGTTTTACAGGCTTCACTTTTACTTGGGGAATTTGAAAGAATATTTACCATAGCAGCTCTATTCTAGTCCGCGTTGCCTTGCCCAATATACAATACCTCGGTTCCGTTGCTTTTTAGGCGGAACACTGCCGTCACTGAAACAATAATCTGTAGTCTTTACTTAAACTAGTCATCATACGAGTTGAAATTTATGGAGTTTGGTTATGGCGTGGGTTTGAGGGGGACACCACCAAAGAAGGAGGAGCCGACCGTCTGGCCCATGCGGATAGAGTAGTAAAGAACTGCAGATTTACCAGTCCACAAAATGTTTTTATTAATTTAGGATGATACTGTTTAGGGATGAGGGGGCTCTAACTCACATTTTCCTACTTCGAAACTACGCTGATCACAATCCGCCTCATGGTACTGTCGTGGTCAGTGTCAATTGTATTTAAAGAAATTAAAAATAAAATTTCTGCACAATTTATTTGATAACTAATCATTTAAGTAAAAGTCTTTAAAGTTTCAATATTCAGTAATCGTGGCCAGAGGCAGGATCAGCTCACATGACACCCTCCATGAGTAAATTTATTAGAGGCACTCCTGATTTCCTTGCTTGTCAACTTCCAGACAGATCGGTAGATGTAACAAGTGGAAATGCAGTAGCAGTATTTGGGTCATTCGCGGTGTTTAAGAAATTTCGGCATTAATATAAAAGGAGAAAGTGGCAAAGAAATAATTTGGCTTTTCAAGACGAACAAAGTGCTGTTGATTGTACCAAATAATATCGAATATTAATCGATGCAGCTAATAAGGAACAGAAGACAAAGTCTACTGCAGGCTGTCACTAACATTGTCTCGAACTATCTGCGCAGTCACAAATATCGCCTAGAATTCTCTGATCATGGTAATGATAAGGTATTTGGAACAGTGGGACGGGTAGCAGTAAACTCAGGCGTGATGGTAAAGGATTCGTGAAATTTGTCAACGGTCTCGAGAATGATATTTTTACATGCTTCCGCGCTTGTTGGGCTTAGATGGATGCCGTCAAAGGGATGAACAAAAGTGCCGTTGATTCTGCTGTTTGAAGCCCAAAATGTCTTCTGGGGGGCTGAGGGTGTTCGTCGAGTCTGCAGACAAATATTAGTGCTCTGGAAGGTATAGGTTGGTAGGCAGCAAGTAGTGTTGGTCATCATGCTGCAGGCATCGCAAACAATACAAACTACTGAACTTTGACAAGCAAATCACCATCTTCTTGATCATCACTTAATTCACCTGAGCATGTCTGTTTGTCCGAGGAGCAGAGTAGGTGCCGTTACCCCCAAAACCCTCCTTTAATCAGCAGCAGCCTCACAACTATAGCCAAAGGGACGAAGGAAATTGCACTGGCTCCTCGCCTTACCACCTTCGGCGCAAAGGAAGCACTGTTGGTAGCAGAAGGTAGGTATCTCGATAAACAAAGACAGGGAGCAGCCCAGTTGTACTATGAATACTGCGAGTGGTAATAATGATTGACTTGTTCGCTTATCGTACGTATTTACATGTGTGCGACGCATTGCTAGTGCAGTAGCCATTCCATTCCTACATCGGGTAGGCACATGACTCTCTTCAGAATGCAGAGTCCTCCTCGTCGTTTGCCATCTGCACTCAGCATCGCATATGACCACGTCTAAAGGCTTCCCATTATTACCAGCTTGTACGATTGCGCAATGAAGGCCTGGTGAGTAATTAACTGATCGACTAAGTTTCTAGATGGTTGAGACTACCCCGCTGGCTAAATTTTTCCATTTAGGCGTATTGATAGTGGAGTGGTTATCCTTAGTTTAAGAGCATACCACTGCACTATGCGAGCTAATGAGGAGGGAAAAAAGAGAAGGACAAATCCTTAAAACGTTTGTGGCTGAGTGTTTGATTAATAATTACAGGAAAATTGCTGTAATTGTTCATTTTTTGAAATGTAAAACTAAAAAATCGAGATAGTACACATTTTCAGGGTTGCAGGCAACACTAAAGTGTAACATTTCCTTACCCAAGTTCTACCAAGCATAAAAGATCAACACAACCTCAAGGTTTTGCAAATTCTTGACAGCGCATGGAGGTAGTTGCAGACCTTTTTACCAGGTTTGCCAGTTTGATGGTATCTGAGTAATTTTAAAGACTAGTGATTGGCTAAAAAGTTATGCTATTTTATAAAAGAAATGCTCTGAGTCCCAGAAAGCATCCGATTTCTAGAAATATCTTGTTCATAGGCAGACGGGCAGACAAGATTATCCTAAATAAAAAGGCTTCCCTGCCTCTCCTTTTTTCTTTCTCCCTTCCTCTTTTCCTTTCTTTCCTTCATAACCAAGTTTTTTGAATATCTCATGGATTCTGGATATAATCCTTAGTTAATATAAGTTTGATTTAGCTTTGTCTGGTTATGGGCACTCATTCATACAGGCCTATATCAGATAGGCATTAGCACTATGAACAATGGGGACGAAGGCAAAAATGGTGATAGAGGGAAGGAAGAAGGAGAACATAGGAAAAAGGGGAAGAGATGGAAGTCGAAATTGTGGAAAATGTGAGGGAGAAAGCAAAGAGCAAAGATTTGCCATGGAAGGAGTAGGGTGACGTGCACGACCCATTGAAAAGTATGATGAGGCGTCTCTGAGGGAGGAGGGACATGTCACACTGCTTAAATATCCATGCACATACATCAGTTACGTCCCTGTGTCTCCGCCATTTCCTCTTTTACACTTTTTATTAGGTCAGTCACTTAATTTCATTTGATTTGTATATCTGACAAGCATGCAGCAGAAGCACAATTGCTTTAATTTACAGAGGCGCAAGTAGAAGTACTTGCAGAATCTGCGCTTTTCTGTCACTCGCTAGGCACATTTACCCACATATTTAAAGGGAAAGACGTCCAATCTCACCTTTTTCCAATCGACCTTGCTTCATCTCTTCCTTCACTTCCAGTGATTGCAGTAGGGAAGCCGTACCCTTGGTGGAGTGCATGAGTTACTGTGACATCTATTCTGCGGATGCGTTCTGCGTCCATGAAACGAGGAATGAGGAGTTAGCTGTGAGTATATTACAATGAAGAGTAAGGAACTAGGGGTGGGAATGGCAGTGAATCATTCACGTTATTGTCTGAGGGACATGACATGTTTTTTGAAAATGAGAAGATTATATTCACTTGTGAAAGTTTATGGCTAGCTAGAGGTATATAAGCAGAGGTGGTAGATAGGGAGAAGGAGAGATTGGAGAGAGAAAGCTGCATCAAGCATGAATGGAAGCGGGGTGAATGGGAGAGTCCAAGGAGATGTAGAGAGGAAAAGTGTAGCTATGGACGATTGGAAAGGTGAAGAGCGAGGGGGGATATGAGGACTAAATTTATTTAACCTAGAAGGAAGGGAACATACTGTCACCGAAGCACAATGTACTCACAGATGTCTCGTATGAGTAGCTGAGTGAACAAATGAATAAACGCTCGCACCAAATTAGTTTGCTTGTTTAAACGGAATGAAGACTGTGACGGAGGTGGTAAACGCCTATATTACTCGAATTACCAAACTCAGTGAAAAGATCGCATACGTGTTTACCACACCTTCAGTAATTTCCACAGGAGTATCACAGGCCTTTGTTCCACTGTGGATACAGGAAGAGATTTTGGTTACCAGTTCTATTGCATTAATCACGCCAACCCTTCTAAGCCACGCCGTAAAAGCTACTTTAATTTTTAATGGATAGTTACGTCGAGTTAAACTTCAACACTGCTTACATTCTAGGTAATGTCTATAACACATTTAAGCGGATTTGCTAACATCTATCCAGTCTACGAATCTGCCATCTATGCCTACCAACAACGAACGATAACAAAAACCGATTGTCAAAATGTGTAGACGCGTAATTTGCTCTCGGTGTGTAGGCCCTCCGATACACTTCAATTTTTAACGACAATGCTCAAGACAATTGGAATAAGTAGAAGTTATTTCGCCTTAAAAGCAGGAAAGTACAAGAGGCGAGCTTGCACACCATCAACCAACT
>NW_020170692.1:3513-12578 GCF_000524195.1 Echinococcus granulosus | reverse complement strand
TCCGAAGATAATATGCTGAATTACGGCCATTGTCAACGTCAGAATAAATGTCGGTGCCAAATGGACGATCGCAATGAGTTTACTGGCATTTCCACAAATGGTGCGGCTCACAATGGTACATGGACAGTACTGCTCATAACCCGTTAGTGATCTCTCATGATTGCATGTCAGGTGTTTAATTGTCGTGATTTGGTTTTATAGCCAGCTTAGTAATTAATGAAGTGAACAAAAAGTTCAGCTCTCCCCTGTCCATGGTCAGCCTGCACCGTCTTTTGCTGATTTTGAATTAGCTTGTCCTTAAGTGTGACAACCTGGCACGGTCATTTGCGATATTCAAATTTAGGGACCGTGCCACATATATGACATCGGGTTTAGAGAAACTGAGATGGGAAGTCAAGCATACAATTTCTTAATTATATGTAATCGACGTTCTGTTTTGTTCATAAAATTCAAGAAACACGTTAAATTTATCCACAAATGTCCAGTTAATCCCACCCAAAATGGTGGTTTGTATCTGACCAGTTAGGCAACTTTCATAACTTTCTTTGCGGCACCAATGTTTAGGTTATTTCTTGAACAGCATAAGGTATGTGAATGGTACAGCAACACTAAGTTGATACACAATTTTTTTCCTAGGTTTTTTAGAATCTGACTGTTTTCAGTGTGTTTAACCGCAGAAATTTGGTTGGAGGATTTATGCAAAATGTTGCATCCGAAGATTGTCAAACTCGGCTCCATATGCTCTCCATCTTTGGCAAATAAAATGTTGACTTGACATGAATCCAAAAGGGGATGATAGCATCTTTCTTCAATCTTTTACCTAGAAAACAATTAATTTTAGTGCATCACACGTGTGGCATGTGTTCTTTTAGTTTAGGATAGTTGATAGCCCCCAGTTTAGAGTTTTGCATAGATGCAGGCTGTTTCTTGTCGGCAGTGCAAGGGTTGTAGCGGTCGATTGTCCTCTTCAATCTTGATAATCCACGTGATTGCTCCATATGTGATGCCACTTCTAGGGGTTTTGGAGGACCTCGAAGTCTTTTCTCATCAGTCGGTATAATGTTAGTGCTAGTAACTCCTTCCTTATGTAATCTCCAAAAGGTTCGCATTATTTCTATATTCACGCAAAGACATGTTGGATAGATTTTTGGCTATATGGAAAATGGCAGGAAATATAGGATGTTTCACTTACTTTACCTCGAAATCGGTGCCAATTATTCTTGCCCTATCTAAGCACTGTTGTGTTATCTGCGTAATTTGACCTTATTACCTTGTGACAGCTGAGTCCATCAAATGGATTTTTATGATTACGGTGAATGTTAACTGCACCTACTCATTTGCTTTTGGGGATTCTGGCCTGGGTGAATTTCTGTTATTAAGATTAATAATAAGTGTCGCCTTTTCTTCAACCTACCATCTGGTGCCTCCAAATTAGTCGTTTTATAACAGTCATCAATGCTAATATATTCACTTGACCTCCTATGAAGTCAGGGCAATTTTATGTAAGTCATTTTGGATATGTGTCGTCTGGCAGGAATGCAGTAATACGATCCCGGTTTTAGTGCCTGTCTATTGTTTGACTCGTCTTGAATAACAATTGCGTGGACGTCTACTGCTTGGGTCTGTGACAAGTCAAATGTAGGAATGGCAAACATCTGAAGTTCTAAGAATTGTTCTTTTCCCTGCCAACGATTTAAACAGGAGCTAGTCCATGTTTAGTAATCTGCCTAATTAAATTCGTCTGGGTTGAGAGTGTAAATGTTTATTTTCCACATTATGATGATGTGTTGGATGCAATGTAGGTCCCTTGTTTGCCTTAACCTCAGTGCTTTTTATTATGGGGTTGATTGTGTGCTCCATAACCTATCTTGTCTCACGGAGATAGGGCGTCTTGAGAGAATGGTTGTACTTCTTTTGAGTAATTTAAAAGTCTTTAGCCCTTTTGAGCTATGAATCAGGTGTGCCGTGAATTAACTCCCGTTCCACTTACACCTGCCGCCCTCCTCTGCGGACTGCTTAGTTTAGTCCTTAGCCCCTAGTATCTTTACTCACCTATCATTCACTTGCAGGTTAATAGATTAAGTACCCAGTCTTTCTCTTTAGTGTGTCCGTCAGGTGTTTTCATACAAAGTGATCTGCTTGACCTCACTGGGGGTGGCTACATGAGTAATCTGTTTGGATGTCGGCTAATGCAAATGTAAGATGAGATATTCTGCCTGCTGCTGCATTTGCCAGCATTAGCAGCAATGATGCCATGAGTAAGTTGTGGGGCCTCATTTTGTACCGTGCACATGAATTCTCCAAAAATTAAACTGATGCTTCTAATCAAGATGGCAGGTAACGAAGGCATCAAATCCGATCCCGTGCATTTCTACTTCAAGCCCAGCACAGCAATGGGACACGCAATCTTGCACCGGTGCGTCATTCGGAGATGATGTCGACGTCTTGATGACGATCGCAAAAGGCGAACTGTTATTGGCGATTGTGGGAGTGGTGTTTTTCCACCCAACCGACTGAGCATTTATGTGTGTGAACATACAATTTGCATGATCAAAGCTTAAATCATTCATTGGTGGAACTGCGCAAGATTAGTACATTGCATTGGCTTTTGAATGCGGAAATTCTTGATTTCTGAAAAGTTACCGCAAACGCTGCATTCAAATGATGCAGTCGCATTGACAGGTCTCTTCGTGTTTCACGCTTCTAGGTCAGAGGATACGTGGCTGGGTGTAGAAAGGGGAAGGTTTTATTTTTCGCATTTTGTTGATTTTAACTTCCCTCTTCCACCATTGTTCTCTTAACACGATTCTTGCTTGATCTCACACGTCAAATATGTGCGACGCCTTTGTTTTAAAAATTGGAAGGCAGATCGAATGGGATGGAATGCACCAATGGTCATACATGTCGTGACAGTAAAACACGGTGGATAATGACTGATTTCTTCTCTTGTTAAATTCATTTGATTCTTGACGGCGGCCATGAGGATGAAAGTATTAGCTCGATGCTTCGTACGCAGTTGCAGCGGCTCTCACTTACGGGGTACGCTAATTGGATTTCTCTCTGGCACCTTTTTGGTAATATTAGGCGTTGGATTATTGGCCTAATTATATTGTCTTCTGCGTCGTCGCAAGCAATCACCATCGGTAGTTGACGAGGCACACGGTGTTCTGTTGCCACCGCTGTCACTACCACCGAATTTAGCTACCGCAGGTGTCCACGCGCCTGCCCTGGATTTGCGTGTACGCACCTACCTGGCGTCCGTACCAAAGCCTTGAGTGTCGTCTCCAGTGTTAAGTTTAGTCCGTTCTGATTCGTTTGCAACCATTCCCGAGCCAGGATCGATGACACGGTGTTTTTTTGCCTTTGAACACTGTCTGGTGGTTATGGTACATTCTGTAAGCCTGTAACATGAAGCACTGGAATGGTGGGTCTTTTTCTTCTGGCAGCGATTCCAAGAGGGACAGCGCAAGATTGCCTAAACCACCCACCCTCTCCATCCCTGTTCACCAACTCGCCCTTTCCAAGCTGTGATGATGTCTCGGTAATTATGTGTCGCTACTTTTTTTCGTTAGTACATAATATTGTACACATTTACTAACTTTTGTTCGAAATGCAAAGAAATATGTAATGTCAAGCGAACTCGTGGAGAGAAATGTTCATTTTCTTGTTGATCGAAGTTAACGAAGTGTGTGAGGCAAGACGATAGGTTCTAAGCTGAGGTGTTGCCATCTCTGGTATCGGCGAGTGGAACATTTGGGTTCGAAGCCCTTTGAATTCAGATGTACTCTCTAGCATAAGTAAATGCAAGATCTGAAAGATGGTTATCATAGACAGCTTAACTAAGAAACCGGTTTGCGAGCACTCTGATAAGTGTTGCGATGCTGCTTTTGTGTTGCTGTGAGTGTGATGGGAAGCCTTGGTGGTGGCAACGTGTGAGGTATAGCGAAGCAGAATAGTGCGGAGCGATTTCTTCCTCCCACTGGTGCTTACCTGTACCGTCACTTGGTCTCTTTTCTCTTACGGTATTTCGTTTATTTTCTTTTTGTCTGCACGTGTAATTTTGCTGACCCTTAACTCTATTGTTTTTGTTCGGCTCACTTTTGTCCACGGTATCTTCTAACTGCAATTTCTTCTGCTTTGGAGATTTGTTATCTAGTTATTACTATAATTTTATGGCTTTATATTTCTAACGCATTATCGCTTTTGAAGCTTTGTCTTTTCTTTCTTCAATTCTTTTTGACTGCATTGCTTTGCATTTTTGAATTTGTTAACGTAAGATAAATCCTTGTCGACAGGTGCTCTGTGGAAGGTAGAAGCAACTATGTACGGTTTCCTCTCTTTCTTTTTTTAATTACTAAAATAGTGGGCTTCAGAATTTGTTATTTTCCTTTATGTGTGCGCAATTCAATTCCCTTGTACATCATGATTACAGTGGCTTCAACGGAGAGAAAGGGGAATGTGAGGGGCTTTGTTTTTCACTCCACTAATGTTTCACGACCTGGCATTGCATCCTCTCTGTCAGTGTTCTACGTTGCTTTTGCAAGTCAGTGTCTCCTTATGGCAGTGCCGCCTTAGCAAGGAGCAGACCGTATAGAGTGTAGCCTTGAAAAAATGGGGTGGGTGGGATGTAGAACGAGATAGTTGCTTCATTCTTTTTTTCTATTCTTTCAGTGCCGAAACCGATAGGCATTGGAGCCTTTGCTTGCTTATTCCAGCTCTTGTGTGAGGCAGCATGCCTGATGCTGTGGCACTTGTCATGTTGTACAAATTTGGCAGACTTTCTGCGAATGCTTTTCCTACTTCTCATCCTCAAATATCCATATTTTCTTATTTGTGCACCCCTTCACCTTTCTTGCTTGATAGAGCACAAGGTCCACAAACTACGTTTCCCTTCACGCCTTCTCTCTCATTGTGAGCAAACCTGCTGAAGTTAGTGCTTGACCTCAACAGCGCCTCTTGAAGCTGTCTTTGCCTCTGTGAAGTTGCTCTTGATGAAGTGCACGACTGTTTCGCTGCCAAGGCAGCCGCCAAGGTACCTCTGTCCCATTTTCGTACTGATGCTTTTTTCGAGAGGTTTGTAAATCCTCTTTTGCGAGGGCGGCATTTTCCAGTCTTTGCATTTTTTTTTCAAATTTGTCTGCCTGGGCACCTGTGAACATAATCTTTTTTTGCTCTGATTCGCTGGAAGGCATTATTTGTTATAATATTCAGTTTTAAATTCATATCGTATTTGGTTGTCATGCTTTTCATAAATTTATCCAAGATCTTGTTGACAGGGAATCTGTTTTTGCAGACAAGTAGATTTAAACACTAAAAGCTTTGCATGGATTTGTTGGTGATTCCTATCATCTGTCTTGTAAGTGCTTGATCCACATTAATAAGTAGAATTTAATTTCAAGAAAGTTCTTCTTACATTTCCCTAACAAGAGAAACCGCTTTTCTGTAAAATCAGTCGCACGCTAAATGTATTTTGCAGGTCCTGCTACCATTCACCAAACCGACCTCCTCCAGTAGCTAATGAATTGTCGTGGCATGTTGCGGCTGTATAAAAATGGTGCTGGTTAATTTGTTGATATATTTTGCGTTCATCATTTTCGCAGGTGTAGGCGCAGCTTCACCTAACGTGGCGTCGAACTACAAGGAGCCAGAGTGCCGTGCTGTCTACCCTGATGGCCATCTAGTGGACTCTGCGGAAATGGACAACGACCTTCTGTGCAATGAGTACTTGGCACACAGCACAGGTCAAACCAAACAGCCTTACCTCGTCTGAGTCGACTCGCGATTCACTTCCTAGCGATTGCGATGAACGTGAACAAAATGTTATTTCTCAGTGTTAACATAGTAAATACCAACAATAATAAGTCTTCCACAGTCATTCAATTTTGTCGTCGCAATAATTGGTTGGGAATTCCACCTTGCCCAAGGCTGTTTTACGAACATATTCTCACGCGCCTGTATGCCGGTACCAACTCCTCCCTGGATCAGTAAAACGGCATGAACTGTTGTTTATTGCGTCGATGCAATGCCAAGTACAGTTGTCTAATCTACTGGGCAGCAGAGGAAGTTCTTGTGCTTTCCATCTGTTGGAACTGGGAGGAACGTATAGAGCGCGTCATAATACCCCTTCAGTGTGGGACACTCACTACTGCGTTTTGTGCTGCTTACACATCTTGAGGATTTGATATTAAGGAATGGCATTTAAGCCCAGTGGCTGCATTTAGGGTTTACTCGCTGCGCATAGTGAACCCAACCACCATAAATTCTGCACCACAGTGTTCCACAATAATGCCCTGACAAATCGACTTAAGCAGATGGTTGGCTTTTGATTGACCAGTGGTAAATAACACGCAGTAAGGCAAAGGTAAGAATATAAAGACACACAGAAGCAGTTACTCACTACATTACAATGTGTAGGCATAACAGATTCGTTTTTAAATCAGCAACAATTTTTTGCACTTAAAAAGCAAACATGCTTTTAAGTAATGACAGGAATTCATTAGAATGTCACAGACCCAAATTTTGAAGACCTATTTTCTAGCATAAACTTACGAACTTCAGATTGGTTGCAAATTAAAAGCACCTCTAAGAGAAGTTTGGAGTACTTTTCCTTATAAATTGTTGAGGGTAGATATTCAAATGCGCATAATTAGACATAAACACAAAACCGTTAATAGAACTGTCATTTTGCTTGGTATAGCAGTGACGTTCTCCTTTATTTGAATTTTGTGTAATGCCTTTATTTGTGCGCTGACAGCGCATAAAAAAGGAGTGATTAAAATTAGCAGACGTATTTCAGTATAATTTAAACGCGCGGTATTTGGAATAGTATAGGTAAGTCAAGACAAAAAAATTAAAACAAACTGCTAAATTCTCGCTTAATGATTATTTGTAGGTGGCTGTTCTCCATATTCTTGCCACTAAATATTCACTCCGTTGCATGCCGAATGGCGTCGTCGCCCGTTTATCGTAGCAAAGTCTAAATTATCGGAGTTATTCCCTGCTAATTGATAACTTCATTATGAACAACATAAAATCGAACAAAAAAATGGAACCAAATATTAAAAAAACCTCTTTTTATCTTTTTGTGCACTTCCTTGTTTTTAAACAAACGCTAGTTGGATGCATTTATGAAATGACAATATGAATTCTGCCGTAGCTGAGAGAAATAAGGATCAGCAGATGTTTCCTAAACGTTTCTGTATTATTCAGGTGACGATGCTTGCAGCACACTTTCCTTAAGGCACAGGGTGGCTGCAAAGAGCACTTTCACATAACGTTATGTTTTGCGAGAGTGTAAATGGATTGGTCTGGGTTTTATGGAGGTTCCAAACAGAGTAATAAGGAAATGAACACCAGAAAGCAAGATCCTTGATGCTAAGGCATTCCGCCTCACTCAGTTCTACTCTCCTACCTTCTACTACATTGCTAAACAAAGTGCTACTAGAATCGCAGCTCGAATGACATGGTGGGAAGGTCATACCGACAAAGAATTCTCTGCTGCTAATAAATCACCTTTTACACCAATTGTGTAGTAAATGTGTAGTAAATGAGATTTAGGCTCTGGAGTTGGGCTAATAACTGATCTCTTTTTCTCTCCTCTACCCATTTATCTTCAGCTCCATCCATCTAGCTATGCATAGACTATCTGGCCATCCAGCTATCTGTACAACTACCTTGCAAGAAGCAAATGGTTATAATGAATCTTCTTCCTTCGTGTCATAAATGATTTCGTTCATTGCATTACTCATCAATTTATTCGCCCCTATTTTTTATCTAACTTGACGGCTGGACAACGGTCTGGATAACTGACTGACTGATTGGCTGACCTGCATCTACTTGCAATATTCAAATCGCTAAAGCCTGGACTAGAATACCGGTTCATTTTGAGGAACAGAGCGTCTGGTAGTTTTCCTTCTCTTCTGTGCCTACCGCATCCACATTTACATCCTACTTTGCTTCCTACCCTTCATCCTCCACCTCCTCATAGAGCTCAACCCCCATATTCGCCTCCGCCTCCGCCTCCACCTTACTTGTCACTAGTTGGAGGATTGGTAGTCATACTACAAAAAGGGATGACGACAAGATAGATGTGCATTTGGACTGGGGATGACAGCGAAGGCAATTATCCGCACAGCTTTGGTAAGACGAGAAGACGTCGTCTTTCATGCGTAAAGGCACACAGAGAGAAACAGACCCCAAGCTCTACATGTACTGAGTGTGAAAAAACCAAGAGCTGGACAATTGATTGCCGAACGCAGTATTGGTAGTAGATGAAGAGGAAGAAATGAAGAATTGAGAAGAGTTGATGGATAAGCTTAAAGTGGAGTGACGAATTTCGTGCATATTATGAGCAACTCGGGAGCAATTTAAAAATTATTTTTAGTACCATTTAGACGTGCTGCTATTTATAGCCTTATTGACAAACAAATTAGAACAAGGATGGCGCCAGATGTGAAACTGGTTGTACACGCAACTGTAGTTGTAGGTGTGGAGTGTATTTGAACACATAAATTGACGTTCTTTTAAATGACCAGTTAACTGGTTAGTGAAATGCATATAGAAGGAATTTGGTGTAAAGGTGACTGATTGGTAGTAAAGGAATTATTGTCCGTGTGAGCCTTCCACCATGTTATTCAAGCCGTGATTCTAGTGGCATTTTTTTAGCAATGTAGCAGAAGGTAAGAGAATAGAATTGAGTAGGGTGGAGTGCAACAGCATCAAAAACCTTGCTTTCTGATGTTCATTTCCTTATTAACCCGTTTGTAACCTGTACAGAACCCACGCCAATGCATTTACACAGTCGCAAAACATGGCGTTATGTGAAAGTGTAGTTTGCAGCCACCCTGTGCCTTAAAGAATGTATGCTGCAAGCGTCATTACCTAAAAAATGCAGAAAGGTTTAGAGGTATTTGCAGATCCTTATTTCCCTTAGCTACGACAGATTTCATATTGTCATTTTATAAATGCTTCCAACTAGCCTTTACATAACAAGTAAACGCAATGAAATTTCGAAATAATTTTTGTCATATTTTGTCTAAATTTTTTAATATCCATTTTACCTTTCT
>NW_020170692.1:1662-3413 GCF_000524195.1 Echinococcus granulosus | reverse complement strand
CTTACATGTGTATGGCTTAATGCTCCAAAAAATTAATAAGTTGATTATATTTATACTTGAACTGTTAAATTGATAAAGCACCTACCTTTGTACTTGAAATAGCAAAAAAATAACCTATGGGATTATAAATAATGCTCTTTTTCTCATTCTGAGAGGGCATCGAAAAATAAAAATCCTCTAAATTAAAAGTCCAACTTATTTTATATGTGTGGTATGTGGAATGGCATTTGTGGGCCAAGGTAATCAACCAAAACAAAATGATTAAAGGGGCAAAAAACTATCAGCTGTCAGCATGCTGCAAATTGCTGCATTTGCTACATTTGTCACTTTTACAATCACGTACACTACAGCTACACCAAAGCTGCATTCTGCGTAACACTAATCTCCTTGGTGGTGGGGTATGCCCGCCCCCACCCACAAATGGCCTGTGGCTTGTCCTCCTCCACCGATGAACACTGTCAACTGACTAGCGAGAATACCCTATAGACCCTGACGAGACCCTCTTGATCATGCCGCGATGGAGCTCACTCATTTTCACAAGATGCGACAATGTTGGCTAGCCCAATCTCACATGAATTATCATCCATCAACTGCCTATGGAGCCAAATTCACTTTGCCTGTCCTCATCAAAGCTTTCGACAAGGCGCAAGATATATCAAGGCATTTATACACTTGAAAGAGTACCATGGACTAGGACTAACAAGGACTGATGGGCAAACATAAAGGAATGTGAGATAAGAAACATCAGGAAGCTGTAAGTAAAGAGCTGAGAGCAGGTACTATGCGTCAGTCAGCAAGTGTCTACGTTACTATACAAACAAAAGTGAAAAGGGGAAGAAAAAACTGATCGTGAAAATTTGTCCAGGGTGACAATATTTGATGAGTCAGGAACGTGAAGTCGGTGAGTAGGACCTCAGTGTGCAGGCGAGACGTTGCAATCGAGACGCTGCCCATGCAATGAGAGTGAAAGTGGCTGGAAATAGATGCAATGACGTGAGGCGAAGGCAACTGCTACTGCACCGACGCGTCACAAGCTGCTGAGCGTGCCCCCATGACACACAACCACAATCACATGACTACTACTGTCTACATATCTGCTATCTGCTGCGCCATCAGAAAGTGCTTCCCCACCACATTCACCCGATGATGACAGCTGTTGTCTACTCTGTGCAATTTTCCCGACCAGTCCATTCTCTTCTTTTAACTTGACACGTATTCTTACACCCGCATTCCTCTTCCATGTTTTCTTTCCATGCACAAGACACTGCAATGAATTCACGTCTCTTCCTGCTGCCCATCATCTGTCCTCGACTCTGCGTCGTTTCGTGGCCAAAGACGTCCTCGCTGCTGACATGTGCGAGCGAGCAAGCCTGATCATGACGTGCGTGTGCAGTCCTGGAAGCTAGTTACCGACCAAGCGGCCGGGACTACCTTAGGCTCTAGGTTCTTCCATTTGAGCGTATTTATAGTGCTAGTTGACCTTAACCTTAGAGTGGTTCTCTGCTCATAATTAGCATATCTCAATTTAATGTAAGCCGTTAGGGGGGCTAAATAGGAGCAGACGTCCCTACCACGGTCGAAGATCAGCAATTAAGTAACAACCTCCAGAAAATTGCCGGGATTATAAACTTATAATCCTGAAGTTTAAAATAGGGAAATTAAAAACGTATTTTTGGGTCCGCAGCCATCCCATAAAAATAATTTTTCTTCTAAAATTTCTTCTCATTTTTAAGCACATTCAAGCACAAAGG
>NW_020170692.1:0-1562 GCF_000524195.1 Echinococcus granulosus | reverse complement strand
AAAACTTTTTACTTTGTAGAACTATAAGTAGTTGCTAAGTTGTACGAATGGTACGCACACGGGAAATCTGTTGAACTTGGGGAGTTTTTACGAGGACTGTGCCCATACCATGGATTCCGGTGAAGGGAGCAGGAACAGTGGTATTACTGTAAATTGATATTCTTGGTGGGTACTGCTAAAGTTGCTCCTGCTTAGGCACTACAAATGGCCTATAATGTACTGCAGGCCCAAAAAACGATAAACTTTAGGTTTTTTATTGCTTGAAGCATAACCATACACATGCCTTCAATTATGTCTACCTAATTTTTATCAATAACACATGGCTTGGCATTTAATGGCTGGGTGACTTAGGTTTGAATAGTCTTTGGTCTTCAAGTACGGCTCATTGCTGACTCATCCAGGCCGATAGATCTATTGATGGAAAGGAACACATGCCAGTCAATCAACTGATGGATGAGACCTAAAGATACATCAAAAATCCCACTTATAGATAAAAAGAGGGCTGGATGAATTGAAAGAAAAAGACAAGCTACCCATTGTTTAAAAGAGTAAATTTTAAGCCTCCTTCGGTAAACTTTTATAGCGCTTTTAGCCTCCATTTCTCATTATTATATGCCGTCCAGATTTTTTTGTTTGTCAGCCTCCAGATAGATCAGTAGATGCAAATGATACGAACATATTAGCAATGATTGACTTTTTCGCAATGTTCAAGAAAGCAAAAGTGGAAAGTTGAAGTAATATTTTTGTTGTTAAGAAAAATGACCCGAAAACCATGCCTTTCCTTCCTTCCTTCCTACCCTAACCATCAAAAATCCCTTCAAGGGAAAAAAAGTGGCTACAACTACTTCAAAAAGGGATTATTATTGCCTTAGATAGCCTTGCAGTTACAAATCTCCCTTAGAAGTCCCTGATTATCTTGCTGACAGTGTAATGGAAACATTTTGACGAGGAGAGGCAGGCTCGACCAAATATAGCGAAGTTTCGTGGAATCGGCCGGCAATCTGGACCATGAGATGACCTAAACTCCTGCGTACATGCTATGCTTACTAAAATGGACACGATTCTGCAGCATAAAAATTCTGACGTCTTCTTGTGTCTGTGGGTGCCCGTCTACTCCACGGACTAACATTAGCATACTGGCAGGTGGTTGGATCAGTAGGCAGCCGGTGGATTTGTCACGCTGCAGACATAATAAACAGTAGAAATTATGGGGCTTTTTGACAAGCAAACTACCACCATCCTCACCATTACCTCTTTTACCTTTATTTTTTCCTAATGCTATTACCTGTGCAACAGGAATCACGGTGTTTGAATGCAGTGCAGATGTCTGTCCATCATATGTGCCTAGCGCAAATTATACTTCGCCAACTGTCAACAACGGTTTTTCCTACCTGAATAATTCACAAATAAAGAACAGATAAATTTGCCCCTCGATATTGGCTATGAAAGGATAGATATCTAAAATGTCATCTACTCCTATTAAACAGGGAACAATGCAACCAGTTCCTCATCTCTGTCGTGGCAGTTTGCAAGGCTCTTCATCTCACCACTTGATGTCTCAG
>NW_020170693.1:12827-24749 GCF_000524195.1 Echinococcus granulosus | reverse complement strand
AACGTTTATTCGTTTCAAATACGAAAACGTAATTTAATTGCCATCAAAATTGTTTACGATTTTTTTCATAATCCGAATGTAAGGCAAAATCCTGTGCCTGATTGGGGACTGCAGTAATTTGAACACTTTCGCAACTTGGATTTTGCGTTATAAACTGGCAGTAATATTATTTATAGTCAAAATATATATCTAAATACATATACACGGTAAATACACATATTATATACATGAAATATATTAAATAATTCAAACTCGTTTCTTGCTAAAGTGGTGCATTATCGACCGAAGCATGTCTCGACCATGGTAAACAACTATACAACAAATTGACCAGTTTTTTCTAGGCAAAAGCATTAACTTTTAAATCAAATTCCTTTTAAATGTTAATGAGCTGCACTTATCTATGTGACTGATGATATATTTGCATAAAAGAAGTTGGTTATCCATCTTTACGTCAATGGAACAGTGGCGCATTTCCACTGAAAATTTTGCTTTACAACACCGCTATAACATTATTCGGATTTTAAGTGATAACTCTTGAAATTCAATAACTTTATTGCACGCTTATATTTCTTAAACTAGTGTAAAATCATGTAGGTAATGGGTAGTTAGTTTTCTTAGAAATTATTTTTCTTTACAATGCCTAAACAACAGAGTTGGTCTGTTACTTAACAACACACGTTTTCCGAATCATTGATCTACAAACACATGGACATGGCCAGGTAATTCATCTAATTCCTGTCTTTTAATGTAAATCCTTAAGGTACTATTAAGTATGATAGCCTTGAATCATCAGACCTTGTTTACTTTTGCAACCAATTCATACATAATTTTCGACCATGCATAATAACTCTCAAAATGACTCTCTTGATCGAAAATGCAGCCAGTACTCATGTGTTGTAGTACTGTAATACAATAGTGGTTTATCCCTCAATTCTGGTGAGGCGCCACTTTTGTACTTTGAATTAGCCCCCTTGTACCTCGCTGGGTGGGCTGGCCTTTAGGGCCGTGCCAATTGCCCAGACACCTCTGTGCTGAATATATATATTCTACCCGAGTACTGTGTCTACTTTCGTCTTCAGGAAGTCTCGGGTTGCTATGGTACTGCGGCGACTAGACACATTTCATGAATCCGGCATAAAAAATATCTAGTTGAGTATCCAACTTCTTACTCAGTTGCATTCCTTAGTTTCCAGTCGCAAGTTGACGATTGGCGCCAATTCACTTCTTCCATAAAATTGTGAGATAACAGGTTGCAATTTGTTTCATTTTAAATACTGAAAAAATAATTTAATGCTTTCATAGTAAACGTTAACTCGATTTTACACGGACCAATTTAGTACAAATGATGGAATTTTACTATAACATAGAAGTAGGAGCATTTGGACACGGAAAATTTGGCTCATGGGTGTGTACCTCAACCTATTAAATACAGGCCGCCTCAAAACCAAAACATGTTTCAGGACTTAGACTTCAGAGAAATTTATGTGCTATTCTAGTAAACAAAGAATTATAAAAGGCGGGTACAATGTAGACGATGACAGCCAAAGATATATGACGCTTCCCATTCTGGGGTTGCTGAATGCTCTGCATCATTCATTAAATATTTTTTGTTTATAAGAAATATGACATTTTGCAATGCCTGTGAAATTTATTTAGATATCCGAAAACGATTGTTGAAGAGACTGAACGGCAGAGCTTATAAGGCAAAATTCCTATAAAAAAAGCGAGAAATAAAAATTACAAATTGATCAGGCTGAAACAGCGATTGTCAACAAATTAAGGTGAAATGATTGTTTGACTAATTTCAATCAACCCAAGTTAAACTACGTTGCATTTATCTGCTATCTAAGCCAGCGGTTGCATTTCAATCGGCAAACGAAAAGCCTTTAATCGCACATTTGGTAAATTGGCAAGACTTCGATCGTCAGTGGTGTAAGCCTTATTTGCCTAAAGGCTTCTGTGCCAGGAAATGTGTCCAGTTGTTGCAGATATTTCAGAATTTCTAGGTTATGCTTGTGGACTCAAAAAAGGCGTATGCACACCGGTGTACTAGGGTATTTTCAACTGTGAAGGTCTGTTTTTCTAAATGCAACTGCCTACATTAAAGATCAAATTTACTAGCAAGCTTTTGGTTGCGAATGCAAATGTGCTTTATGAACATCACTGTTACGCAGACCTAAATACATAGGGGTAGATTCGACTTTATACGGAAAAACCCATGATCTCCGGCCGTCTCAATTTACAGTCCTACTTATGCCTATTTAGCAAACTTTGTTAATAAACAAAGTTTTCCTTTGATTTGTACTGTTCCGTCATTGCTTTGGAGAGAACACTGCATGCTTATAGAGCACGAGATGCCGCAATTAATCATTTTTGTTCTTAAAATCGGTGAATAAAATACCCAAAATCCAGCACATTGTACATAGCACCACATCAAAAGATCCTTACGATAAATCTGCTCCAGAATGCGATTACCGAGTATGACTACCTAAAAGTCGTTCTGGCAAAAGCCATGTTGACTGTTATTGAGCCCATTTTTAAATTTACATCACGCGATTCTATAAAGTATATATTTGGTTCATAATAATGGCTATATGACGCATTGACAATAAATGCCTTCCAGGCTCTTCACAGTATTAATACGCCACTTTTTTTCTGGGATTATTTCAGAACGATTCAAGTGTTGCGTAGTCAGAAGCATTTGAAGAAAAAAGCAATTTCTGAAACGTCCGACACTGCATTACAGCTAGTGATTGATTTGATAAGCCGTACTCGTGCATACACGTAAATGCCAGCACGGTGCAACGTTTATTCGTTTCAAATACGAAAACGTAATTTAATTGCCATCAAAATTGTTTACGATTTTTTTCATAATCCGAATGTAAGGCAAAATCCTGTGCCTGATTGGGGACTGCAGTAATTTGAACACTTTCGCAACTTGGATTTTGCGTTATAAACTGGCAGTAATATTATTTATAGTCAAAATATATATCTAAATACATATACACGGTAAATACACATATTATATACATGAAATATATTAAATAATTCAAACTCGTTTCTTGCTAAAGTGGTGCATTATCGACCGAAGCATGTCTCGACCATGGTAAACAACTATACAACAAATTGACCAGTTTTTTCTAGGCAAAAGCATTAACTTTTAAATCAAATTCCTTTTAAATGTTAATGAGCTGCACTTATCTATGTGACTGATGATATATTTGCATAAAAGAAGTTGGTTATCCATCTTTACGTCAATGGAACAGTGGCGCATTTCCACTGAAAATTTTGCTTTACAACACCGCTATAACATTATTCGGATTTTAAGTGATAACTCTTGAAATTCAATAACTTTATTGCACGCTTATATTTCTTAAACTAGTGTAAAATCATGTAGGTAATGGGTAGTTAGTTTTCTTAGAAATTATTTTTCTTTACAATGCCTAAACAACAGAGTTGGTCTGTTACTTAACAACACACGTTTTCCGAATCATTGATCTACAAACACATGGACATGGCCAGGTAATTCATCTAATTCCTGTCTTTTAATGTAAATCCTTAAGGTACTATTAAGTATGATAGCCTTGAATCATCAGACCTTGTTTACTTTTGCAACCAATTCATACATAATTTTCGACCATGCATAATAACTCTCAAAATGACTCTCTTGATCGAAAATGCAGCCAGTACTCATGTGTTGTAGTACTGTAATACAATAGTGGTTTATCCCTCAATTCTGGTGAGGCGCCACTTTTGTACTTTGAATTAGCCCCCTTGTACCTCGCTGGGTGGGCTGGCCTTTAGGGCCGTGCCAATTGCCCAGACACCTCTGTGCTGAATATATATATTCTACCCGAGTACTGTGTCTACTTTCGTCTTCAGGAAGTCTCGGGTTGCTATGGTACTGCGGCGACTAGACACATTTCATGAATCCGGCATAAAAAATATCTAGTTGAGTATCCAACTTCTTACTCAGTTGCATTCCTTAGTTTCCAGTCGCAAGTTGACGATTGGCGCCAATTCACTTCTTCCATAAAATTGTGAGATAACAGGTTGCAATTTGTTTCATTTTAAATACTGAAAAAATAATTTAATGCTTTCATAGTAAACGTTAACTCGATTTTACACGGACCAATTTAGTACAAATGATGGAATTTTACTATAACATAGAAGTAGGAGCATTTGGACACGGAAAATTTGGCTCATGGGTGTGTACCTCAACCTATTAAATACAGGCCGCCTCAAAACCAAAACATGTTTCAGGACTTAGACTTCAGAGAAATTTATGTGCTATTCTAGTAAACAAAGAATTATAAAAGGCGGGTACAATGTAGACGATGACAGCCAAAGATATATGACGCTTCCCATTCTGGGGTTGCTGAATGCTCTGCATCATTCATTAAATATTTTTTGTTTATAAGAAATATGACATTTTGCAATGCCTGTGAAATTTATTTAGATATCCGAAAACGATTGTTGAAGAGACTGAACGGCAGAGCTTATAAGGCAAAATTCCTATAAAAAAAGCGAGAAATAAAAATTACAAATTGATCAGGCTGAAACAGCGATTGTCAACAAATTAAGGTGAAATGATTGTTTGACTAATTTCAATCAACCCAAGTTAAACTACGTTGCATTTATCTGCTATCTAAGCCAGCGGTTGCATTTCAATCGGCAAACGAAAAGCCTTTAATCGCACATTTGGTAAATTGGCAAGACTTCGATCGTCAGTGGTGTAAGCCTTATTTGCCTAAAGGCTTCTGTGCCAGGAAATGTGTCCAGTTGTTGCAGATATTTCAGAATTTCTAGGTTATGCTTGTGGACTCAAAAAAGGCGTATGCACACCGGTGTACTAGGGTATTTTCAACTGTGAAGGTCTGTTTTTCTAAATGCAACTGCCTACATTAAAGATCAAATTTACTAGCAAGCTTTTGGTTGCGAATGCAAATGTGCTTTATGAACATCACTGTTACGCAGACCTAAATACATAGGGGTAGATTCGACTTTATACGGAAAAACCCATGATCTCCGGCCGTCTCAATTTACAGTCCTACTTATGCCTATTTAGCAAACTTTGTTAATAAACAAAGTTTTCCTTTGATTTGTACTGTTCCGTCATTGCTTTGGAGAGAACACTGCATGCTTATAGAGCACGAGATGCCGCAATTAATCATTTTTGTTCTTAAAATCGGTGAATAAAATACCCAAAATCCAGCACATTGTACATAGCACCACATCAAAAGATCCTTACGATAAATCTGCTCCAGAATGCGATTACCGAGTATGACTACCTAAAAGTCGTTCTGGCAAAAGCCATGTTGACTGTTATTGAGCCCATTTTTAAATTTACATCACGCGATTCTATAAAGTATATATTTGGTTCATAATAATGGCTATATGACGCATTGACAATAAATGCCTTCCAGGCTCTTCACAGTATTAATACGCCACTTTTTTTCTGGGATTATTTCAGAACGATTCAAGTGTTGCGTAGTCAGAAGCATTTGAAGAAAAAAGCAATTTCTGAAACGTCCGACACTGCATTACAGCTAGTGATTGATTTGATAAGCCGTACTCGTGCATACACGTAAATGCCAGCACGGTGCCAAATTTTGAATTCCTGCCTCCCTTTAATGCCGCTCTTTAGTAAAATAACAGTTTTCACAACCAAAATTTGAAGCCTAAATTAACGCTATTAATGAACGCTTAAATCGGTCTTTATTAAAATAGTGCCGCATTTCCATAGGAACACGTTGCTCATCACTTAAAAGTGTTGGCTCAATAGGATGTTTGCTTATTCTACAAAAATACCACGAGATTAACAAAAACACATGAAAGGTATCGACTTGAGCCGCAAAGAGAGAGCAACAGATGCGACAATCATAATTGCCATCCTCGCTGTCGCTGAGTCTACATCGAATTAATCGCCGCAGCGGATAGAAGGAGGTACGCACCCCATTTCATGCGACATCATTACCTTCATTAAGTGACTTTTCCAGCGACCTTTCTCATCCCTTTCATGCTCCCCTATTTAATGCTTCAATCAATCGACTACTTTTCGCTTAACCTTACCAGTCAGGAAACAAATTACGGCTAGAATTTAGATACACATTTTGCCTAGGTTTACAGGGACACCAAGGAAATAATTCAAAATTAGTTGATATGTAGGCAGGTAGCAAATTTACAGTTATGCAAATTTTTAGGAAGATCCTTAAATTTTCCCCGTCATCTACAACTCATTTAGAAATTTAAACTGGAAAGGAAGCAAAAAGAAGTTTCCCAATGGTGGCCAGACTCCTATAAAGTTCTTCAAATAAATTGCGTATGGCTCTGTAACTTTAGTAAATTTGACAAGTTTGCCGTTATAGAACAATACTGTGTCATCCACTCAGAGCAAATTCTAGCAAAATTGAGAAGGATATCATAGGAAGGGATTATCAAAGCAATTATTTGGAGTTTTAAGGCAGCTGACGAAACTCCTCCCTAATTATGAAGTTTGCCTTCAGAAACACTGCAGCTCCGCATTTTCGTGTGGAATTTATAATTTGCCAAAATGCCCTCCGTGGAGACAATTACGAGTGTATCAAAAAAGACCAGTTGTAATTGTTTCAAAGTGAGAAGTAATGTCGGACTAGCATCACTCTCGGAAAGTAGGTGTAAATCAAGTAGATTTTACACATCAGGAATAAGGTGTTCGCCCATCTAGAACTATCATGTTTAAGAACGACGTTTAAACTGCATATTAAATAGATGTATTTTATTCTACTCACAACCTTTAATTTCTGATAAGTCCTTATTTCTGATGATCTACCAGTGTGCATGTAATTAGGTGTGTATAGTAGGATGAATGGACAGATGTACACGTGTGGATAGGAATTGTACCTCTTTTATGAACATGCCAATGCCGCCGAAGAATGCTTCAACTAATAAGTTTACTGTTCCAAGATACTGACTGTAGAGAAGAAGGAGGTGCTAAATGTCGAGCGCATTATGCTAATGGTGGCTAAAAAGCCTAGAGTTAACCCCCAGTTCAACCACTTGCCTAATGTAGAGGCCAGGACAACCCCAGATCCCGAGTTGGATGCTTACTGTACTACCCTTACCCAACTTGTTACTAATCACTGACCACAAACTGCAGAATACAGGACTCAGAAGGCCGCCGACAGCAGTGTGCACCAAGCAGTATCCAGTGTTCCAGTGTTAACACGGACTTTTCTCTTCACTCGAAACCTGCTGTCTGTGACCGTGATGGCTAATGAGGCTAAAGACGGCCCCTAGGGCATTGTGTTATTGCTTCCACACCTACCAACTGCGTGACCCCCACCTCACTCTAACTCTTCATTCTTCCGGTTCTCCGGTCATCAACTCGTGCGATCATCCTAACTCTACATATAGCTTCATAGTAAGCACCTTTATTTCACTGAGGGCGAACAGCCAGGTAGTAACTGATCGCACCTTGATAAACCTACAAATGTGCGCTTCTTGTTTGTCCAGCTTAAGCTGACACAGTTTACAGACTACCGGCAAGTTGAGTAGGCATTAGGACTACACTAGTCCATCTCGATTGCTTATTACTGATGACCATTAACTAATGATAGGCATTCACAATGGAAGAGCTGATTGAAAGTAGGCCTCCTTAGAATCTGACTACTTGGTTCATGAGAATGAAGTCAAAATGCAAGAAAGAAGTGGCAAACCTGTCGCTTTAGTGGCAGTCTCAGTGGAACGACTTCTCATTTATCATAAAATGAACTTCATAAGGGGTCATACTATGCCAGATTTGACCTCCGGTTCAGCCTTTAACATTTGCGGAACATCTAACTCTGCAAGCTAATTTTCATTACCATTTCTCGCTTACCGCAGAGACTATGGTAAACTAAAAACCACGTTGGGTAAATTATGTGCTGGACGTGAGTTTAGGCTGGTGCAGTCAATAAATGCAAAGCCGTAGTTTATTTCCTCGAACGTAACTAGCAGCCTGCGTGGCGTGTAACGCAATTCGCCTAAAATGAGCTGGGCTCAGCCACCATGAGGGAAAAGGGCCGTCAATAAATGGAAGCACAATCTCGTGTTCGCGCTCAATTCGTACAACTGGACGTTAGTTTGGGCAAGTGCAGTCAATACACGCAAAGCCATAGTTTGTTTTCTCTAACGTGCATGGCAGCCTGCATCGCTTGCATGGCAATTTGCCTTTAATGCCAGGTAGAGCGTGGGGATTGCATGAATTTCACAGGATAGGCATTTTTGATATAGACGTAAGGTATTTGAGAGCACTGAGGTGGCTTACAAAATAGGTAACCTGTTAGACACGCAAATTTTGGATCACTTGTCCTAGTTTGTTGCCACCCAGAGACTTTTTAAATGTCACGTGCGGGTTATCGATCATGTGACCTCTTGTTACCTGTCTTGGACTTATTTACATGTTTTCCCATTTCGTGACTGGACCTGCTTAACTCGTTTTTTGCTTGGATGAATGTGGCGCGAAGCTGAGAGTGCCCTTGAAATCGTTGATGGCCCGTGTCGGCAGTAATGTCTGCCCTGAACTACATCCTTAGTTAGTCGACTGACCCCTCTGCCCGTTAACAATACATTTTACTCGGAATCGCGATCCTATGTGATCCTCTAATGTTCGGTAAGCTTAGTATCCCTCTGCTATGCTAAGTTATGCAGGACTTGTTTGCCAAATTTAAAAGTGAATCTGCAGCCGCTTCTGATGGAGAATCCGTTGGTAAATAAATGCTAACTTTTGGTTTGCAACAACATGCCGCTAAAATGGCTGCTTCAGCTGCGTAATAAGGACTGGAGGTCAGTGGAAGTGAAATAAAAAAGAGGTAGCTAATTCCCTGACGTTGAGCGGTCAAATATGATTTAAAAGTCTTAGCTTACTATAAAAATGACTATTGTTTTTCTGCTCAAGTTAATATAATGAATCGGGATCCTGCTGACCGCACCACTTTCTTCCTCTTCATTGGCTAGCATGGAATAGAGGCAAACATCTGCTAGTGTACCGATAAACATTAGAAGGCTAAAGGTCACAACAGATCAACCAGACGCTCATTGGCCCACACCCGGATTCAGACTCATACTCAGACTCGACATCAGATTAGGACTCTGAATTCGACTTGGGCCTAGGCAGACTTATTTAGGTAGCCGTGTCTTCCGACCACATATATGCATCCACGGGAGTCCGTGTGTACGTTCCTTTGAACTAATCTGATCTACTTTACCCTTGTATCGATGCACTTTACCCGAAGGACGAAATCCCCTTCGACTTGTTTTTCATGATGTTTATTCCATTTTTCTTAGCAGGTGTCTACTACCACTTCAAAGTAATTAATTTGGTACTATGGCCCTTAGCATGACTTCTGCCACAGTTGTACGCCGCCCTAATCCCCCTCACTTGCAATAATATAGCAACTAAAAATTGTAGCCCTGACTTATTTTTAGAAAGATTTCCTGCTTCCTTTCGTTTTCAGGAGCCGCAGATAGCGCGAATATTGTAACAATATTTTGACGGATGCAAAAGCACTATGACATTCAAAATGCTTTGGATTTCGGGATCAATTGCTACCCTTGCTTCTTGTTTCCACCAGTAGGTGCATTAAAACAATTAGCCAAATGTAGACAAACATTTTAGAGATTGGTCTTACCTGACAGCAGATTAAAATGTGTCACAATACCCAGCATACTTGGCAAGATACTGTCAAATGAACTAGGCGTATTCAATCGCTTAGTCCATTTGTAAAGATCACTATATGCCAAAGAATTGAAGCAACGCTTTTGTGCCTGCTTCATAATATAGCATTTAAGTCGGCAACTTTAATCCGCTCCTAAGACTAAAACGTCTACTAAGCAACTTCGACCATTACAATCTTCCCTACACAAGCAATGATTGACCACCCTTCTGCGCCTACAAAGGTGCTCCTAAAACACCACTAAATAAATGCAATTTTGTGATTTCCTTCTGTTTTCCAATGTAGCTTCCATGAGCGAATGCCACCCTAATAACTGTCAAAGTAAACATATATACCCCCGATAGTGTTCCTTGAAAATTACCAAAATGCACATTAAGTACATATTTGTGTACACAAACGCGTATATACCCAGCCACGAAATGTGATGCCTGCCCTCTCTCCGCTGCTCTCCTTCTCTGCCATGGCATGCATTAGTGGGCCTATCCTCGAGGTAATGCAATACGAGGCCATCCCGTGGACAAGATTGAGCAAGCTCACAACACCCCGTCCTGGCTGGAAAATACAGGTCGTTTCATTGGTCCTAAATTGGGGACCGTTGCAGAAATTACACTGCAAAGAACAGATACTACACATGATCTTAGCCCAGAGAGCCGAGAACCGATAGTTACGTGCAGTCACCCAAGCTACTGCCACAGGTAGCTCACACTTGCTCTCTCCGTACAATGCTACCGCCACTCAGCGCATCCAATCGCAACCCACGTCTCCCTTGATTCTCTGCGATTTTGTCTTTTTTCGATGCCTCTCACTTCTAGTTACCTTTTTTACCTGTCTCTCCTGCTTCCATCCTCAATTTTCTGGTAGTGTATAATTACACCCATTTATCCCCACCCTGCTCATATTTTTATCAGTATGCTCTTTTTAGCTCTGTCCACCTATCGTGCTGAACTCTCCAGTGGTATTGTCTCTCTGCACCCACACCTGCACTTCGTTCCACCCTGGACCTCTTCTTCACCCTCCTCTCTGCATCATTCTCTCCTCCGCTGTTCAGCCTTCGCAATCTTCAGCGCTCCTGCTCTCCCCCTCTCACGCCCCATGTCTATCTCGTCATTACCGAGTGAAGGATGCGACTGCATTTGTAGCCCCATTCCCATATCAAGCCACTATTCAGTACAGTAGACAAACGTGAAATGTTTTGCTGATAGAAGGAGGCAAAAAAGCATGGCTTGGTAGTTAAGGGGGACAAGTTGCAAATTGCAGTTTGGATGCTCCTCATGTTGCACTTTTGTTACATTAAAGCGTCATCAAATCTCCAGTGTGACTTTTTTTGAAACTTGGGTGAATATGACAGAGAACTAGAAATGAGTGTCAATGCCGTTAAATGAACTAGGCAGAGAATAATACCGGTTAAGGTGAGAACGGTGTTTACTGGCTTTCATCTAATATGACTTGCATCCAGAAGGGTAGCACACTTGATTTCTCATTCATTTGTTGTTGGCGGCAATATTGTGCAGCACACTACAGTGCTGTATGGTAAGTGATACATCATGCGAAGCACACTTGGAAGGGTGTGTGGCTGCCTGTTTACGGATACTGCTGCAGGAGGGATCGGTCTGTCATTTGCCACTTCTGATGGTACGGAACATATAAACTAATAATTCTGAGTAAGAAAGCAGAGACCTAATTAAATCAACCCAAAGTTCCTATATACTCTAAGTCGTACAAATTATGGCTCGAAAATCTACTCGAAAAGCGGCGATGCGGGTTGATTTTAACATTGGGAAATCCACCTTCCCTTCATTCTAATTTTTCATCTATGATGAACGATGTAAGCGATTGCCTAGTCTTAACCAAGCCCATATTCTAGTTATTTCAACTAACGTAAGAAAATTTCTAATGCAGCTTGAGAAGTTGCTTCCACAACCTCAGCATTATCAGGTGAGAGAACTCTCATTTAATTCAAAAATGGAAACTTACATAATGTAATGACGAAATGGAAGAAAATAAAGATATGCCACTTGAGAAAGGGATGAATAAATACATGAATAAATTAGCAATTCATTTGGTAGTTGAATGGGTTGAAGTAACTAAAACAGGATGAATGGTCTAAAAATAAATAAAAGAACGGAAATTTAAAAAAAAAGGAAAGGCATTCCATTATAAAATCTCTACTCTACCTTCTACTGTACGATATTTGCTCATCATTTGGTCGTTTGGTCCATGTTTTGAT
>NW_020170693.1:7298-12727 GCF_000524195.1 Echinococcus granulosus | reverse complement strand
CACACATTTTTGGTAGCTACATATTCCGGCATTGTTTGATCCCTAACTTTTATATATTTGGCTACTCAAACATGCTAACCTTACTTGATGATTAAAGGAGAAATAATGTACAGGCAAAGAAGCCCCATCCCTAGTAGAAGATATTAATTGCCAACAATTGAAGTAAGGAGTGCTTATACAAATTTTAAGCTAATTTCGGTAAATGAAAATAAAAACCTTCCATCTTGTTTCTTTTATGGCACATTGGCAGGAAGTTTGTGAAAAGATGACTGCGGGCTTTTGCAGATGACTGATGGACAAATCGGTTTCATGTTATTGTTTGTACAAAGCAAAAAGTATTTTTAATATACATAAAGCCGCATCATTTCAACTCATAAAATAACGCCCTATATCATTCCTCAAGTTTCATTAACGTACCTATGTATGTATGTAAATAAGATGACTTTGTGCCCTCGTGGTACTGGCTAGGTGGTTGGGTGTGCCAAGCTAAGTAAACGCCAGCGGTGGTTTCCTCTATTTATTTTACCAAAATGCAGTCGCTATTTATTGGGATTCTTGCTCATTATACACGATTTTGTTATTCAGTGCACTGACAAAAATAAATTAAATCATTAATAACAGTTTCAGAGATGGGAATGAGTCTATGTAAAATAGCTAACTTGCAAATGATGACTAAATAGAAGCTGTGATAGTTGAGTGACCTTCAGTCACCGCTTGAGACTACAACGTGGTGGTGCAACACAGCGCGATCTTACGCCATCCTCAAGATGACCTAAGGATAGAGGGAGTAAGGAAACAAAGTATGTGTCATTAGTGACTTTAGCTGTTAAGTTCCTTCTCTATGTTTCTTCTTTCTGTTCCATCATTTGTTTATACAGACTTTAATGCCCTTTGCTTTTGTTAGCTATTACATACTCATCATGATTAGCAACAAAATACTGGACCACACAGAGATATACGCATAATCTTTTTAACTAGATTTACGGAGACAAGTAAAGTTGCAGCGCAAAAGCTTTCCTCATTTGCATCGTAGTAGACAATTTTGTGCAGCGTTGGTGCTGATTTCTATCAGCATCTATTGTAATGAGAGGGCATGTAACAGACTGCTCGACAAGCCCTATTTTATGCAATCCAATTGTGGAACGCTTTGCCGTCAAATTTGAATAACACGGGATGACTTGAAGGGTGATAAGAACAAACTTGAGTACGAATGGGTTTGAACCGAATGAGTGTTGCAAAGTAATTCACGCAGCTGCATTAGTAACAATTGCTTTTATCCGTGGTTAAATCAATTTCAGTTTAGCGACACTAGCTTGATGTCTACTGTATTACGAAGGATAAGTTGCGGTGCAAAATAGTAGCAAATTGTGGCAAAAGTGTTAACACACCGGTACTATACTGACAAAGAGGCAAAACACAAATGTGGCGGGATTTTGATTGCTCTTATTCACCAACAGGAGCTGCCAAACTATTTTAATTTTTCAAGCCTGTATTTTGGGTATTTTGAACCACTTCTGCTAGGTCCTTGATCTCAATCTGGCCGACGCAGGCAAATTTACCGGAAACGATGTGTAGAGGTAAAAATTCCCCACTTAGTTAGTTTTGCAGCATGTATAATCACTGTAACGTGTCCACAGGTGTGATTTGTGAATTCCTCGGTAGTTGACATTAAGAAGAAGGACAATTACACAAGATTTCAACAACTGGCTGCTCCACGAGTAAAGATTTAGAACTTATTAGAAGCAGTGTTTAACAGAATAGGTGTTGTATACACTGCCAAAGTCATATATGTTTATAAACATGTGCAAAAAATGTGTGACTGCGCTCTTTGTCAGTTCATACTAAGTGACCGTGTGGAATCGCTCCGGTTGCAAATGCATTTGCTGACGCTACCAGCTTTCGTCCCTAATCTAGTCCCAATACTGCCCCTACTTCACCCGTCTACCTTACGAGTGGCCCACGAAGAGGAGGTGTCGGATCGAGGTCTTGTAATGGGCTCTCTAAAGAAGGCAGGGATAGCCTTTCTGTATTCATTAGTTTAACACAGAGACGGACAACTGACATCACCTATGGCATCGGTTCTCTTTTTATCTGTGTGACCCTGCTGTTCATACGTATAGAATGAGTCTGCCTCCTGACGAATATAGTGGGTGTAGCAGGGCAAATCACCTCAGTAGGCACATAAAGTGCCAATGGTTAGGCATCAGCAAGACTGGTACAACATGTTGATAGCCTGCTTGTTCCCACAGGAGGAAAATGAAGCAAAGATCGGACCTTTTTTGAAAAAGACCGTTGAAGAGACAGTGATGGTTCAAGACCGTACATAAGTACGTTTATTTCAAAGCTGATTAACCTGAGCTATTGCAGAGGATCCGCAGACATAATCGGTTGTGAATTATTGTCAAAAGTGTCATGTATGACTCCTAGCTTTAAAACAGCGTCTTCGTACAAATACAGTCGGTAGGTATGCAAAGTGAAATGCTCATGCAGGATTAAATCAGTCCATTATAGAATTAAATTTAAAAAAGTTTTAGCATACATCTTGGTCTGCTTACTGCTGCAAATTCTGTTTATCATCAGTTTGATGTGTAAGTACCACCTTAACTCCACCGACATCTTTTCATGCCTTTCTGGTGCCCAATCACACTTTCATTGGCAAGGAATGCATATAAGTCTGCCATGGATTTAAGCAGGAAGCCATAGGACGTCCAAGCTGTTTAGTACTCATTGTGCGATGCCAATGTAAACATCAATTGGTACAAGCACGAGAGGAGAAGTAACAATGAATTGCCTCTAGTGAATGCTTAGCAAATGTCTTAACCAAATGATCAGAGTGGATAGTTTTCCCCTCTCCAACGCAAAAGTTCAACACCTGCAATCGATGTCTCCCTGCAGAGGTTTATTTTTTACTCTAGCAACGTGATACGTATGCATTTAAGTTTGCACAATGACATTCTCTTACACGATCGTCAGAGCATGTTGTATGGAATAAAACAAATTTATACAATTGTTTATAACTGAAAGAGTGAATTATGCTGACTTTCACAGCAAAAGCGCCGATAAGTGAAACTCGAAACAGTGAAAATTTGGTATCTGTTGTGCCATCTCTAAAAGTCTCCGCAAATAACCATTTTAGACCTATAAGTGGTACACATTGAAACCATAATTGGCATGTGAATTTTGATTCACAAGCTCCCCCTCAATTGGCTTTTATTTGACTCACTAGCAACAGATTCTTTTACTTCAATCTTTTAAAATATGCTGCGGCCGAAAGATAATTTTAATTATTCCAGTATATTGCTGCCAAAATAGCTCATGTGACACTTGCGTTATTTTATAGCATGCTCTACAAGCTTTGTGGCCATCAGCTAATTTGAATTTGCATTTACTATTTAGAGGAGGAGTGCATATCAAGGGTTGCTACTTATCTTTGCTCCGCAGTCTTAGGTTCTTCGTAATTGCAAATTGTCTACTTCCTTTCCTAAATAAAAGCGTAGAAATTACTAATTTTGCACGCATTCATGGGTGTTCTCGGTTCATATTTTGGACTGCTCGGCTGAGACATTTGCTTAACATTCACTGGAGGCATTTCATGATTACTTCTCCTCTCATGCTTTTACCAATTGATGGTTACGTTGGCGTCAGACAATAAGCACCACACAGCTTAGACGTCCTTTGGCTTCCTACTTAAATCAGTGGCAGACTTATATGCATTCTTTGCTACTAAAAGTGTGTTGTGCACCAGAAATGTATGAATGGGTGTAAATGCTTGCACATCATTTATGGTAGCAAGTAAAAACAGCCCGAGATGACAGCACTTCTTGTTGTTCCAGGCAGATCACCAATTCCTATGTGCAGTGGAAAGGAAACCTTTTCTCTGCAAAAACCGGCATTGATCAAAGCTAATTCCCTGAAGGCTAATGATACCGCGTTATCTTCACCCTTGATCAGGATTGGATTGCGTCTTCTATGATGCTGTCCTAAGTGTACTACCGTATTTTGCCGGGTCTGCGACTCCGGTAGATAAACGGAACTTTAAAATATGCGCAGAACTGCAGGTACCTGCATTCTTCGGTCAGATGTCTATTGTTAGAGGATTTTATTAGCATGAGAAATTTCCCGCCTTTGGTCTGCAGTTGCTTAGCATGAAAAAGAGAAATAAAAATTCATCTAGACGAAAGGGTGCGTGAGAATAAAAAAAGGCCCAAGTATGACATTTGTAAGGCAATATTACTCCTTATGGCAACCTGGTGATGTTTCTGTTCCCAAGAGTGCACTACGCCCCACCGTCGTGACTATGCAGCAGCGGTGGTTATCTCATTCCATTCCATGCGCGGTTCGGGGAAAACGTCTCTCGCTAAAATATTTTTTTGACTTGACCCTATTAGTGGGTGTTGGAAAGGTAGGTGCTTGAGAGGGCTGCAAGAGAGAAAGGAATGGGGTAACGGATCCGTTCCAAAGTCCAACAGCTCATTGCATTCGGCCATGTATAATGCTCGCTTGTTAAAAAAGTAATCTAGCCAATGGTATATATGTTATTCTGCTGTGTATTTTATATTGGCTTTCCAGGTCTGACAGTTAGCATATTCCCTTCCTGAAGTCAAGAACAAACAAGTATACTCGTTAACTTCCTTATAATATGTTTGACAATGGAATTGAAAATGATTTTTTAGGCGCGCGTGAGAGTAAAAACCACAGTTTGCAAAGTTAAGTGTAAATATGTGTTGTTAATGAGGTTAAAGTCGACGTCTCCATACGGAGGCATTTGGAACCCAACTGCTAAAATTTAACAGTAAAAAATAAGAGTGTGAACCCAATTCATGATCGACGGAATTGTCACTACTGCTGGCATCAGCAATGCACATTCTCATCGAAAGTCAGCTATTCAACATCCTAGGAAAGGATTTCAATAAATCTGCCACGCCCAGCTGCCACTGACTACCATTCTCGTCACTAACCGTCGGTTCAATTGGGGCTTTCTGTGACATAACTGTGCTTTTCATCTTCATGTTCGTCATGCACATTACCTTGTTATCCTGCCAAATTTAACGTTTTTTCTTTGTGCTCTTACATTCCCGTCACTAGGAGGTTGAAAACATATCCTTAGACGCTTAAGTAGTAAAATAATTTGGGAGGAGGCAAACCGGTTAAAGCATTGCCTGTTCCTGCAGTACCGAGTCACCAATTCATTTCCTTCAATAGAAATTGCAAAGGTGGTTTAGGCGCACAATAACCTCTAATTTAATCTCAGTTGCTTACTTCCAACGCTTCGGAGAAACCCACTTGATTTCTGGTATTGATAATAAGTAAGTGCTTGCAATCAGTGGACATACATAGCGTGTCGATGTATTAACTCGATTTTTTATCTGCAGTCAGATTCGGCATAAAAACGTCTTTTCCCACAGATTGCACTCATACTTTGTTGATAT
>NW_020170693.1:2822-7198 GCF_000524195.1 Echinococcus granulosus | reverse complement strand
CCATTGGCCTCTCATACTTTTCTCCTATCCATACATTAATAACAAACTAATTATTTTCTGTGCCATAACTGACTTCCAGGAAGACAATAAACTATATCCGAGGGAGTGGTGGATGAAGTCAATCCATGTAGGTTAAGTATGCTCCACAAATTGCAGCATAGTCACCGCAATTAAAAAAAAGTTCACGCGCTTAAAAAGAGATTTTGCTTATAATTCATGGAACTCATTGCAGTCTAAAGACTCATAAAACTATTGAAATCAACGAAGCCTATGTTCTAGAACTTGATGCAGACAAATACATAACGCACATGTTGTGGTGTGTGGACTATAAAAAACCACGTCTATGAGTAGGAGATGCTGATTTCCACTTCATACTTTCCTTGTCGTGGTGGTGCTTTTCTCGCACTCCTGACTAGCTTCTTATCACATTTGCGCTGCATTCGTAAAATAAAACTAAATCAACCACTTCTTAAAAACCCGGGGCTAACATCTGATGGCTGTCAAACCATGTGCAAATTTTACTTTTTATCATGTGAGCATCTTCTAAGATACGGAGTTGGATATGATGTCGTAGTAGCTGACCAAATCAGAGTGACGAAATTATCATTTAAGTACCGATAATAGTAATTAATTTGTTCCTGTTTCGCTTGTTCTAGCTTCCCTTTTAGGAGCAGTAATTTGTTGGCTACCATTCCGTCGCCGTTGTGTTAAAATTTAGTAGCATTACCGAAAACTCCATGCTTAAGTCGCAAATGGCAATTTATGCAGTGCGGTGTAGCTTCTTCAGCGCATAGGTTCTTCCTTTCTTTCGCAATCCTGAAAAATATAAGAGGATAGACATCAGCCTGTTTCGACTCCTTTGTTTACGCAACATCCACTAGATTTGCTCATGGTGGAAATGCCGCAATTGTCAGAGATACACTTTGACAATAAGATAGCTCTAATTACAGAGATTCAAGCCTTGATTTTTCGCTGTATCTACTAACTTTCTCTATGCCCAATTTCTTCTTCCTTCTCTGTTGTGCTGGTCCTCTAACAAGGCGAGGCACCACTTTTTGTAGGAATGCAAGCCAGCAATCGTAAAGCTTAGCAAAAACAAATATTATTCCTTCGGAGATGATAAAATGGCAATTCTGTAGGCTCAGTAGTCCAAAGGACTCGCTAAGCACCAGTTACTTCAACTGAATGGATGTTTTTTCTACGAGTGAAAGGTACGTAATCAATTTTTGATCACTGATACCGCATAACTTAGCATCTTAAATAGGCGAATTTATCTCTTTTAAGTAATGCTCCTTGAATGGAATATTTTAAAGACAGAGGTAGTGTTTTGTATTACGGTACTAAGTGCAGGTTTGACAAAACATCTCCCTTAGTTATATGTGCATCTGTATGCACCATAAAAGGCGTTTCTTGCACAAGCAACATGTATTCACCAGCAATTTGAAGCATTTGAAATAGCGTAACTTTCCATACTTATTAGAATAAGGAGATGGAAGTGACAGTGTTGGCGACGGCGATGGGGTTATTATGTCAAGACCACAACAGTATACAAAGTGAGAACTAGATCGCACCTGACATTAGATGTGCTAGAAAGGTTTACACTTTTCCGGAAACGCGGTGGCATAAGCAACTTTTTCCCTACTCATTCTGCTTTATTAGCAATGTTAAAGCGATTCCTCACGTGATTGCCCAAAAAGTAGCATTCGTTAATTAATGTTAAATCTTTTAATTGGGCGATTGGTCTCAAAATTAATGAATTTTTTGATGTCGCACGCTCAACAGCGCTAAAGAGGTTAATTCTAGTTGCAGTCGTTCAAGTGTATTGGCTAATAGTTTAGGGTGCACACAACGCAAACTTCTTGTTATATTCACTGTAGTCAGACACTATAGACACAACCTGTTAGTGTGGAAGATCATAGTGAGAACGGATTATTAAGTGCTGGCCGACCTTGTTAAAACAGTGAAGGGGACTGTTGGTTGCAGGTTGATATTAGGAACTGTAGCATCAGGCCTTTATAGTACAATAGAGTAATGGGAATCCTCACAGTTATGCAAACCTTCCGCGAACAGCTGGCGTTGCAGTGCAGCAAGTGCCATATTTTGGAGCGGGAAAGGTGTAGATCACTGATCTAGGATCTCGACAAGACTCTGGTGTACAAGTGATTCTTTACACCCTCATGGCAGGTATGTTCAAAACTGGCCCTTGAAAAGTAAGTCTTATTGTAACAAGAAGGTGTTAGGCCGCTTAAGCGCTTAGTGGTCCTAAACTCACTGACTCAAACGGCTCTTCTAGAGTGGCACGAGCATCTCTACTGTGTGTGAGAAAAGGATATGCTAGGTGCCTCGAAGGAAAGGGTACTGTTGGCCTGAGATCACTCCAGACGTAATTGGTTTTTACCGACCCTGAGTTAGTTGCAGCAGCTTTAAATAGCACCATCTCACATCGATCGGGCCAATGTCTACAGTCTACGTTAACAAGCATTTCTGAGGAAAGTGTAGGCATTGACAACATGAGCTTTTGCCACCCACTCAGAGAGGGAACCACTAAGCTTCAAAAGTACAAACGAGGAGGAACCCATGAAGAAGCAAGACGCTGAAACGGTCACTTATGTCGTATATAGTCAATAAATTTGTCAACACGGAGCCGAATCCCTCCAAAGCGTCACATGCAGTACACCGCAAGTCCCATCATCCATAGGCCAAGATGCATTTCGCTCAATGTAATTCATCTCACCAACAAACTAACTCCTCAAAGCACAGGTATGTGCTCAATTAACTGCCTTGCAGCACAACAATACGCAACCGTACAAGGGTGGATGTGAATACCGGAAGAAAAGAGTCCACGGCTGATAGAATAGGAAGAGAACACTCATGTGAAGAGCACTGAAACAGTGCCTAAAATAGTCCAGGGGTGATGCAATACGTATTTGCTTGAAGGCTCATCTCAGGCAAGAAGCGTTCAGTGAGCATAAAGATCTCTTGGAGGGACAGCCGTCATCGATATTCCGGTCTCCATCCCCTCGCAAATATACCATGAGTAATAATGCCTCACCTAGTCAGCCCAAAATATAATGGCATCTGCGTTCATTTAATTATTCCAAACTCAGTATCATGCTCGTCACTAATTAGATGTCAAGGCATTTGGAAACAAATGTCCAAATTGATAATGAGTGGTTTTCTTGCAAATCAAAATTTCTTTTTATTGCTTATTCCAGGCCAATCACCAAAGTCCTCACGAATGTGTTAAACAATAAAAGAGCGTTTAAAATCAATGCACTGTCTGGGAGTAAAAGGCACCATTTGACTAGCACTTCGATCTCAAATTTTAATAACAAATGTAGTAGACATCGGATGAACTAATTTGAAAGGTAAGAATGCCTGCGACTTTGGATTTTAGACTACTGTTTCGCAGTTTTAGAAGCCTTTACATGCCTCTCTATCTCGAACGCTTTACCAAATAGGCTCTAAAGACTGCAACTCCATTCGGAATGTACGCTAACAATACAAATGACGACGCGCAGGAAAAAGTGAATACAACAGTTGGACTTTGCCGACGTGATCGGTTTATGTAAAACACTCACATGATTCTCAGTTTCCATCTCCTTGATCCGACACATTTGCAGCATCCGGCGGTTGAGATAAGATGCAACGATGATTAGTGATGCTTCGGACAATAACACCCAGAAATCACATTTCCAGACCTTCTAGGTGCATTTGGGTGGATTCGCAGTATGCCATTCGCCGATTAGTTAACTAATGCCATCTACCGAAAAGGTAGCGAATCCTTCATTCTTCCATCTTCCATAACATTCCATTAAAGCGCACCTACGCTAACTCTCTTCATCCTTAAGGCTGATTGGCATCGATACGGTATATGTTTACAGAGTCAAAAGCAAGGTGAATGTTTCGGTATTTCTTTGCTTCTAATTTGTCTGTTCACGATTGACCAAAGTGTGACAGTCTCTCCCTAAATTATGTCAGCTGTGAAAATCTCGCAAGGATACAGAGTTCCATGACTGCTACGCATATCCAGGCTGTAAGAAGAAAATACTTCCAGGAAGAACAGAAACGCTTTTCCCCTGAGGCAAGGCATCATGCCTCGTAACACCATGTACCAGCAAATGTAAGGTTTGGTCAACGAGAATACTATGGTTTGAAGCTGAGTGACATCTCATTTGCTCGGCATAAAGTGTGCCTGCTAGTCAAACAGGACTCAGAGATCACTGGCCGCTTGAATTAAGCGACTGTCTATGAACAAAATGGAATCTAGGCCATGTCATCGAGTAATTGCTGAACTACAACTCGTCATGGCCGACTCAAGTGAAGAAAGCAAAGGCAACAATCGCAAAGAACTATTGCCTGAAGCGGAATTAAGT
>NW_020170693.1:0-2722 GCF_000524195.1 Echinococcus granulosus | reverse complement strand
ATTTGCCGCGTTTGGACTTTTATGCCAAAAGATCTCATTCCCTAAGAATTCGAGCCTGGCCAATGGAATCCTCATTGGAGTTGCAAGCCTTATTCTCTACCAAACCAAGGCAAGTTCAAAAATGGTGAGGGTTTGTCTTCATAAGCATCCGCTCAAACCCACACAAATCTGCAAATATTACCCTCATAGATGCCTTTGCACTCACTTCTGGCTTCGCTCATCCATGTGAAATGGAATTTTATGGTCCATGCAGTAGATTATAGGCTCGTCGAGATCACCAACTACTCCATTATGGTAATATACAAAGACCCGGTAATTGTTTCTGCTGCCGGCTCCTGTCCAATCTCTGCTTCTACGCGAAAAATCGCCTATCGACTTTCACTCATAAGTGATGAGTCAATTTTAAGTCCAACATCATTTGTGTCTAGACATTTGGTCATAGCAGGCAGATCCACCTTCTGCGCTATCATATAGAGGGTCACTTGACATCAGAAAAGGCGGCTGTGCATCAACAACATGAAAGAGGAGGGCGAAAGGAGTTACCGGCAAATTTCGAGCACGTGGACAGCTGTCATTCCAGAGACCGTGTGTCGCTGTTACTAGACATTACAGTAAGCATATTACTGACGCAAATATCAGTGTACATCACCGCGCTGCAAGCTACAGAAATAGTCGGGACTCCTCAAAGTACTCAAATTAGATTACTGACATTGACTCTCCCTGCCCCGCTTACTTTGTGTGTACATGCCTTTTCTTGCCTCTTGTGAATATCTACTGCTCCTTATTTTTGATTTCATCAACATCCTTGCCTCTGTTAATATAAGCTTTTTCCTTTTTGTGAATTATTCATTGAAAAGTTTGTTTTGTTGTCGTTGTTGTTGGTTGTTGCGCTAAGGGATTAGCTTACAGCATATGTTCAGTGCCGAATAATTGTTCAATGTCTACAAATCACCATTGCATTTCCATCGTGTCCGGTTAAGAACAGAAGGATGTACACTATTTCGGACTGAGCAGGCGTGACACCTTGGGTGCATGTATATGTGGACGTGATATTATGAGGTCAACCGTGTCCGAGGCATCGTTGACTTTCGACATGCCACCATTTGGGGTCGATTCGTGAGTTAGCAGAACCCGTTCACTCCATCTCATGAGCACATTGTCGACTAGCCTCATCGAATCAGTTGACTGTCTTAGACGTGCAAATAAGCTGTCGCCAATTTATTTCCGTTCTACTGCTACCGGGTCAATGTTCCTGTCTCGTTAGTTCAAATGGTGCATTGCCCCAGGTGGATTCTTTGCTATTAAATTTGACTGGCAGAGAACCCAATGCTCCCAAATCTCCAACACACCTACTGCAGGCTTTATAGCTAATAAGCAATAATGTGCGTGCCTTATTTCTCACCACTTCCTGTCTCATTTTAGACCACTGTTTATATCTTCCATTACTTTCTACTGCTTCACATCATCCCAGACACATTGATCATAATGGTGCTCCCCCTTCTTCTCAAACAACGGGAGTTAGATAACTACAGAGTCGAAACAATCGGGACAACACGAAAAATAGCAATTGTGAAATGGAGCTGGTAAAAGAAAGAATGTTTACAGAGGTGACAGGAATGCATGTTGTCTTCCGTTGCCTCCAACGTCGGATACTCAGCTCAGCACTCCGTGCGGTAAATGCGAACTTTTGAGTTGTTCGTGCTTTGGACTACAACATTTGCCAGTGAAATAGGCAGTTAGGGAATGTTCATGAAATACGCCTAAGCTATGGCTGTGCAGCAGAGCACATTGCATTTGATTGGGTTGAAGTAGATGCCAGCCCACGGTTGTTTTCAATGGAGTGACATAGTGGTGAACCGAGGAGTTCAAATTGCCCATGACAGATAGCACGGCCTGTGACTCGAGGTTGTTTAAAGGGTTACAAGGAAATAACCGGGTTGCTTTTGAAAACATAAGTACATATGGCAAGAATAATGGGGAGTTTGCATAACTCCCCTCACCTTCTTGATGAAGTAAGATCAATCCGGATCTTTTGATAAACTGCAAGCAAATCGGGCGATAACCATTCGGCATTACCAAAACATTTCAGTTATATTTAAAATAAGATGTTGTAGTAATATTGGCGATTGTGAAATTGATACGGCACAGGATCTGACCACTTATTGCCCACATCGTCGCCAATCAACTCAAAGCAGGCGTTGGACCACTTGGTCATTTTCATCTATTAATCAACTAATGTGGGAATCCCTATGCATGTACAAACGCACGTATGCACACACAGGCAAATGTGTGCCTGTATAAGTGTATAGGCGAATACGTGAAAAAAACGTGCCTGGCATAAGGTAATAGTTCTGAATGACGCAGAACATAATGAATATTTGAAGACGAACATTTTGGGGAGGAAGGCAAGACGTAGAGATCTTGCAACGGAGTTTACATGGCATTCAGTATATAAGTAAAGAGATGGACTGAATTTGTTTTCAGCTTCCCATGTAATTAAAACGCGTAGGAGCAATAGCCGCATACTTGAAAAAATCCGTTGAGAGAAACGGGCAATTTGGTAAGGTAGGCCGCACAGGCATTACTTCTTTTGTCTATTTAAGTTGCTGAACAATTCTTTTAAGATTTGCTTTCGGCACTATCAACAAATAACAAGATGCTTTAAAAGTGGTATTATATGCTGACAATGGACTAAAAGCAGATGACCTCGTAAAACGCCGAC
>NW_020170694.1:22368-24102 GCF_000524195.1 Echinococcus granulosus | reverse complement strand
CACTGGCTGAAGCGAAACCTTAAATGAAGGTAACTAACGTAGGTACAATCTCACTGTTCGTCCACCCACAGTTCACACCTATGGAGGTGATGCGCCTCAAGACTAAGCTTGCAGACATCCGTGTTGGTGATATCACGATGTACATAAAGTGCAGTATCTATTCTTTCTGCTTGTACAAGACTGGTGCAGTGGTCAAATCAAGCAGTTGTCTAATTGACCAGGGCATTGTGAACACCGAATAGACACCGTTTGACTAAGTGCCACCTCCTGTGCCCCCTCGCCCTTCTCCGCCCCACCCGACACACTACAAACAAAGACGAAAGAATGGGACCCACCCATGCCCCATGGCTCAGCAATCCAGGCCATTGGAACGCAACGAAGCATGCGCCTAGTTTGGTTACAGAAACGACAATCTGGCATGAATGTGTCCAGATATATCAGTCACGCATGCATTCATTTTAAGTGAATTGCCTCGATGACACGTGCTACTAAAATGAAAATTGATGTGATTCCACATCTTTGCATCGAATACGCCCAAAAGTGACTGCAATGTAGTTGGACGCTCCTGTGTAACTTTACCGCGAGCACTGATCGGAAACAATTGCAGCCAATGCATTCCTTCATCCACAATGCAGCTCACTGACAGAATGGAAGCACGGATATTGCATCTCAACTAGTATGTAGTGGTGAGGTTCTCACCAAATGTCTCCTCACATGCAGAAGCATTCAAAAGAGTGGGTGGAAATATCATGGCCGGTTGTTCAAGCACCAGCCAATTTGTGATGATCAAAGTGGAAAGATGATCCGAACGGCAGTCATGCACGAAGCTAAGGAAGAGAACATGTGATTTAATTTACTCTCCTCTTTAAAATGTCGTGGTTTTCTAGCAATGCCATCAGCCACTTAAATTAAATTATTTGCACCAACCCGATTGGCCGAAGCTCTTGTATTTTGAATCAATTGCTCATAAGTTCTTAAATGGTTGTATGACATGGACTAAGCCGCACATTTTGCCTTTGACAAGGCCCACTCCCGAATTGTCTACCCTGCACCTATGAATACTTATGAAGTGAGGTGATGGTTGGCGTGCTCTTCGGTATGGTCGTAGTTTGATATTAAGTTATGAATAAATGAATAAAATGGAGGTCTGTGTTGAAGATGGATGTAAGCAAGCACTCTCCTAAAAGTAAGCCTGCTTTGACGATTCATCCCACTGAAATATTGCAGTGTCTTCTGCATTTCAGATGGTGCCTTCTATGTGCTCCAATTCCTCCTTCTAACGAAACACATTGGCAGTCGATTGCAAAGACTGCTGACGCAAGCACTTCAAGTGCTTGACTCTGTTCAGCCAAAGAACAGGCGACCCTCAAATACTCATACCTACATCTCATCAGCCATTGGGTGGCTCCAGTCGATTTGGACGTGACGGAGGCGCCTTCGCAAATGGCGGTATTTGTAGTGTGGGATTCATTCTACCGCCGCAAGCCTGCACGTCACTCTTCCTTATTTTGTCTATTTGACTATGGCTCTCGGCATTGTGCTCTGAGCTGCACCAATCACATAAGGCAAGTCGACGAGGCGTCAAAGTGGGTAACAAGCAGTAGAGCTGGCACAGAGAATGGAAGTCATCACCGGTTGTTAAGGCTGCCACACATTGGTAGCCCTCGGCTTTTCAATGCTTCTTACGTAGTGATTCAAATAACTGTCTACTCGGGTGAAAGTTTCGTGTCTCTT
>NW_020170694.1:20159-22268 GCF_000524195.1 Echinococcus granulosus | reverse complement strand
CCCGACTGTTGGATTACTTTGTGGAGGAGTTCAAACGTGGGCACGAGGGAAGGGACTTGACAACCAGCACAAAAGCCATTAGCCGTCTGAGAGAGGCATGTGAGACAGCAAAGAGGAAGCTGAGTACTGTTGACTGCACGAATGTGGAAGTCGAATCGTTGTTTGAGGGCATCGATTTCTGTGCGGACCTCACTCGAGCCAAATTGGAGTGGTTGTGCTCGGACCTCTTCCGTCGAACGATGGATGCGGTAAAGTCGGTATTGAGTGCTGCGAAGATGAAGAAGACTGACATCCACGAGATATTGTTGGTGGGTGGATCGACGCGTATTCCGAAGGTGCAGACGATGCTGCAGGACTTCTTCAATGGCAGGCAATTGAATAGGTCGGTCAACGCAGACGAGGCAGTGGCGTACGGCGCGACATTGCTGGCGGCCAAACTGACTGGCGCTATGCCGAAGTCGATGCAACAATTGAGGCTGCTGGAAGTGGCGCCAATGTCACTGCGTATGGAGTTTCCAGACGGTACTATGCAGAAGATGTTAGTGCGTAACACACAAATGCCGATGAAGCAGAAATGGGCTTGCACAGCCCCCAAAGATGATAGTGTTGATACGTTGTTCAGGATATTCGAGGGTGAATGTGAGGAGGAAGGCGACAACTACACTATAGCTGACTTTCCGTCAACGAATTTTTCAGTGGATCTACATGGTTTGATCAAGTTCCACTTGACATTTACAACTGACGAAAGTGGCATTCTCCATGTGTCAGTGGTGGAAAAGTCGTCAAGGAAGCAGAAGAGCATCACGACTATCAATTACAAAGGCGGTCTGTCGGAGGAGGAGATAGAACGAATGATGAATGATGCGGAGAAGTTCAAGCAGGTGGATGAGAAGGAGAGGAACAGGATGGCAGCGAAGAATGGATTGGTGGACTACATTTACAGCATAAAGGAGGAAATGGGGAGCGAGGAGATGAAGCAAAGGACATTGGAGGAGAATAGACAAAAAGTGATTAGGATGTGTGAGGAGATGATAAATTGGACGAACACAGAAAAGAACGCCAAAGGGAAGGACTATAAACGAATGCGGAGAACGTTGGAGGAGATGTACACCGATATTGCCATGATCAAAAGAAGTGCCGATTCTGATCGTGGAGATGTGAAAAGAGATACAAACAGCTGTGGACATCCAAACACCTGCATTTGTATCATGGAACATAACGAGAAGCAACGGATTTTAAAAATCTGCTTACTTAAATGTGAGTAATAAACCATAACCCACGGTGAATTGTTATTCGTTTTGTATTTTAACTGATAAGTGTATAGTAATTCACTAAAGCCTTTATTTAACCACTTAGCTCTTCATTGAACCATCCCCATCTTCCCTAAAGCAGCCTCTCGAGGTTCCCAAAGAAGACTACAGCAATCACTTCACTGTGAATTTCCCTATGAGCTCACAAAGAGTTTAGTAGTAGGCATTGTCATGCACTTGAAATGTGGATCACTTCATTTTAAACAGTTCCACATTCCATGAACGAATGGAGCGAGGGTCACTCGCTGACGGCACAAGATCCACACTGCTCGTCATCACAAATTTTGTGGATAGGGAGAGGAATATCTGCAATGGGGTAGGCCAAGTAGAAGTCTACACCAAACCAACCGGTTATGCATTTGCCACTGTCATCTTTTAGTGCCTCTACGAGGAAGGGCTTAATAGAATTACCGTCTTACGATGAAAACGCTGACATCAATCAAACTGTCACTCACGGCGGCATATAGTGGTGACAACTGTGTCTATGGCTACATCATTCCTTTCCAGCACGACGATAAGCAGAATGTCAATGACGTGGTCTACACACCATAGAGTGACACATAATTATTGTGAGTTGGACCCACACAAATGTATGCAATGGCAATGAACACAAGCCTTTATTTGGCAGTTTAACTTCTCATCTACAACCCAGCTTGCGCGACTGCCAAGTAGTGCGAATGAATCCTTCGGTGCAAGCAAAATTCTTCCGAATTTCTGATGCTCATGGTGGTTCTACTTCATGTTCATTTCTCAAGGATATTTCACTCCCACCATGGCTGCGCCAAGAGAGATTTGCAAA
>NW_020170694.1:12456-20059 GCF_000524195.1 Echinococcus granulosus | reverse complement strand
TCCCCTTGCCTATCACCACTCGAGCTGTGGATCTGGCATTATAGGTTCATCTCAACCTCCGTAGATGACCATCGTCTACAATGACATGCAGAAGGGTATGGAGCTGCCGGCATGTCGAAGCACCTACGTGGTCCCTTTACCAAAAACCCAGAGTTCAACAAACAACCAACGTAGGTGTCGCAATCGTCAAACAGCATATTTTATTCTGCACCATGCCAGTACCATCGTGTTGGTAGTCTTCGAGTAGTTTTGAAACAGATGAGTCAAAGACATCCATTATCTAATGCATTGGAATTTGTAAAATCCAAACAATGACCTCCGTCCATTTAACATATCGGTTGCGAAGCATGCTCTCAGCTCCGATTGAAAGGTTCTTGCATCACCTTACCTATTTTATTAAGCTCATAAAGATGCAGCGTGAGGCACTTAAAATGGGTCATAAACGGTACTTTATCGCACAGTTGTCACTAAGTAGTGTGACAGAACACCGTGGACTGTTCAGACTTAGCAGGTGACATAACACAGTATGCTCTGAAAGCTCAAATCTCAGGCAAAACTTAGGGAGAAGCATGCCAAAAGGAAGGTTACATGGGAGAAAGAGGGGGATGAATCGCTTAAGCAACTGAAACGTCCACTTTGAACCGTGCGGAGAAGGCACCTCACTACTTCCTCTAGACACGAATGCTGGTGATGCAGCTGTGGGTGATGTAAATCCACAACTTGCAGCTGCCCAGTGTCAAGCACACGTCAACACTTATTGGCACTTGAGCTCTCAACCCAACAACTGGTAACGTGTGGTGCCGTGACATTGACATTTGATTCCGCCAAGACTAGAGTAGGAAATAGACGGGTTTGATTGGTGCCCGCGCGATTACCAAAATAGTGCAGATGAATCCTTCATAACTTTACGCAAAACTCTTCCGAATTTTTGATGTTTATAGTAGATCCACCTAATGTTTATTTCTCGGGGACATTTCACTCCCACCATGGCTGTGCCAAAAGAGATTTACGAGGTAGAGAAAGGCCTCCTCTATGTTAGTGTGAATTTTTCAGTGTATGAGATGTTCATTTTCGGAGGTGAAAGTAAACCTATGATGCCCGAGCCGGAGTTCGGGGCCATAGGCAAGCGGGAGAGGCGCAGATGAGCAGTGGCAATGCACACTGTAATGCTGATGATCTATCTCACGGAGCAGACCTCGTAGAAACCGGAAATTTCGCCGTGAATATCTTTTATTTCTAGTAGATCAACACTCAAATTACTGACTTTATTACGGGTCAGATGTGTCATAGTTTTCCTATGTCCACTTGCAAACGAACCTACAATAGCTGCTGTTGTGAAGGGGATTATGGTGTAAAATGATAGAAAAGGGCCGCCTTCATGAAGACAATTTAATGCAAGTGAGCATAGCTGTCTAAATTGGCTATTTTACCGAGTGTTTGGTTCTAATTTCGAGAAATCCTCCCAACGATTTCTACACTTTTTCATTGCCCGAAATTGCAGTAACAGTTCTACATTATTCATGGTGTCAGTAACGGTGCAAATAAGTTGTATTGAATCGCAGATTTGGCTATGCAGGTAGGACTGAGTGACAGGGAAATTGTTAGATTGCTTGAGCTACTTGATACAAAAGTGGAGGCTTCTAGCAACTCAAATGGAAAGGATTTACTAGGATTGGGGAAGTGCCTATCATCTCTTCTTCAAGAGGTAGCAGTGTACATGATCAGACACTTACGCCCTTCAATACCCGTGCATGACCCTCTCACCGGGTCTCGGGATGAGCACAACAATCTGGATCATTCTGTTCGCAGTGGTCCATATTGCCCTATGCACCACACTTGGAGTCTGACCAAAGTCGCTTGACCCAGCCTTAACGCTCCCTTATCTTCATGCGCATTTATTGCCCGTCCATCTATCTTCTTCACAATTTCCCATTGCTACCATTCTGATGCCAACTTTCTCCTACACCATTTAAGCATAAATCGTGGGTTTGCAGACTTCAGTTACAAGTCACTCCAGACAAAACGATAGCAGAGGCCATATGCCAAGGAAAGTAGCTTTCTCTCGACCATCCGTGGCCATGGCCTAGCTAGGTGGTTCTATCGCGTACTTGACGTTAATTCGTGCGTTCAACCGGCTGCTGTGCTCCTACACACGATAGTCTACTTGTTAAGGAAGCAGTTGAGTCCCCATAACTTTGCCTTATCATCTTTTCATAATGTTTCATTAGCATTCAAGCAGTGATAAATGCAAAATTACACCTGTGACTGCATTCTATTTTATTTGAATTTGTGTTCGCCTGTAGTGCGATACACATTCAGCATTTGTACATCATTTTATGCGAACACGTAAGGCAATTAGGCATGCTGAATTAGCCGGTCATTTATACAGTGCGCTGCTTAACTCGTCTCCGTCTTCCCTTTTTCTACCTTATATCCCGCAGTCTGCATCTCACCACTGCACATATTTCCACCATCACCGTTGAACCCACCATGCAACGTGTCAGTAAGTGATGTGCAGATAACGGAAACACGGGAAAAGTAGATGGGCAAATGACTTCTACTAAACACTGTTTTAACTACACGCAGGTGATGAAAGTGGGATTAGTAAACTTGGAAATAAGTTGTGCAAGGAGCAATTTTAATTTCGAACAGACGATATCGTAGGAGGTAACACGTCCACAAAATTATCAAAACAGGCGAGACGAAAGATTGAATGAAGTTATTCGCCAAAACCACGTTAAGACTAAATTCGAGAAAGCTGCGCTACTTCCTATTTTTGCCACGAAACGTTTGTGGATTAGTACACTATGAGGTTTTGCTGAAATATGGACAAAGTGCATCAGAATTGACTACCAATGCCTCTGTGCAATGTCAGATTGGCAAATGCAAATGCACTCACCATGACAATAAAGCAGGTAGCGTTTGATGGAAACGGAGTTGTGCAGGGTGCCGAAGTAGCAATTTGTTAATGGCAAGTTCACGTGGAAGGTATTAAACCCCATCAATTCACTGAAGGAAATGGCACATTTGGGCATGAGTTTTAAATCTAGTTAAATGACCATTTATTTCATCAGAATTAACTTTTAATATGCAGTGTTTTCGTTAACTGAAACGGAAATGGAAAATTGCAACTTAATTTTGCTTCCTTAAATTGCAATCTCCATTTGATTATTTTCACTCATTTTCATAAAAAGTTCTGTGGTTAGAATTTTACATGGCAGGTTAACCTGGCAGACATACAATTGAATTGCGTTTTGAGACTTGATTATTGTAATGCTTTAGAATGCAAATAACAAATGAACGAGGAAGTGTAGGAGGTTAACAGAAGCACCAAGTGTATTAAATTAATGAAGACAGGTAGATAACGTCAAATAGTGAAAAATGTTCTAAAAGCGATACATCTTGCTGCTTGGAAGACACGCAAATGCAGGGTTACCAGGTGGATGAAGAAAAAGTGTGAATGGCTACTTGTACCAACATGCTTGTGTGTGTGCATATCATTTTTGCGCTTTGCACCATCAAACCATTAGGTTGGCATTTTCCTCAACAAAGTGTCTGCCATGAATGAATTGCTTTTTGGAACGGATTGAATCTGTCAAGTCTAGCAAAGTACATAGTCAATGACTGTCGAGTCCGCCTTGCGGATTTTATACAATTATGATTCCGAATGTATCTTCTTTGTGAATAGATAAAGCGTTGATTGGCTGCTAAAAGAGAATACGAGACCGAACGGGAATGAAAAAAGTGCATAGTTTTGAACCTGTTTGTGTCCGGCACTTCCCACGGGTAAATGTTCAATCCAAGCTTGCAATTTGCCACAAGCACAGCCCACTGTAATGCTGTGTGTATGCCTGGGAGATTCCAAGGATGCGTGATAAGTGTTTGTTCAGTGGCATTATTTGCCCAGATGAATAGATTGTTGTCTACAAATTGGTGAGTTTGGCATTCACGATGGCATTTAAAGAGCGGTTAACAGGAAAATTGGCAAATGACTCTTTGGTTGGCACTGCATTGTGTCACGGTGATGAGATGACCACGGTAAACGAAGACAATATAAGGTGAGGATATCGTCAAAGATGCATGTTGTCTGAGTCGATGTGTGTGGCTTATTTTCTGGGCCATTTCCGTGGGGCATTTTTGTGTCTCAAAAGTTCAACATTGAACTACTGAGTGTGTCGATGAGATGCATGTACATGCACAGGTACTATGTATTACTTCACCATTCATGGGTGTCATTATGAGCACATCTTATTGAATCAACAAGAAAGCAAGAGGTGGAATATGAAGCAAACGATACACAGTCTTGTCAGGTGGGACGGCAGTCACCGAAGACGGAGCAAAGCACTAACACTAACCAAACAGACGGACCTCCCTATTTTCGTACATTTGGCATGCCACTGCAGGCTTTTCGTTAAAGATTTTGCTAATGTCACTAGCCCACCCCACACATTAATCATAAAGCAGGTGAGAAAGAATTTCTAGGGAGAAAAAGAGCAATGAAAGGCGTTTAAAGAACTAAAACGAATGTGCTGCTCTACACCGATTCTAGCGTTGCCCCACTTTGAATCGAGCGTCCCACCGTTTGCACTGCATGTGGAGGCATGCTACGTAGTCGTGGACAGTGTACGTTCACGCAGGGACAACGACGGAAGGTAGCACGTCATAGCTTGCTCTAGTAACGGACTCAGCAAAAAAGTGAGTTGCAACATTGCAACATAACGTGGGCTGTACGCTACGCTTACAATGGTTAGACACTTCAGGTACTACCTGATAGCAAGGCAATTCATAATTAGAACGGACCATTAGGCACTTACAAGGTTAAAACAATGAAGGTGTTAGACCGTCCAGTTTCACACCAGCACAATTAACTGCAACAATAAAATTTCCCAATGCAGTACCGAAAAAGGGAATGTGTATAGTAGTGCGGACGCTCCAGGTAGTAAAACCAGATCAGGCCAAAAAAGGTGGTGTTGTGCGTGCCATATTCTTAGGCAAAACTTCAAAATAACATTGAAAAAATTTAAAACGAACCAAATCAGATACTGCTTGGATATGCTAGAGTTCCCTTACATCCTCTTATAAGCACACAGCTCAGGAAATGACATCTTTCACCATGGCATACAAACATATAAGGTAAGAGTGGCACAAGACTCCCTCTAGAAAGTAGGATTTTGCGGCACCAAATGGATATAGGGTCTTCGAAGCGTTTTGTGGGCCCAGGCTCATTGGTGATTGCAGTTCTCAATGTAGGTGTAGAGAATATACCAGATGTCTTGAACAAGAGGTACTGGTGGCCATTGCTTTCCTAAGTCTTACTTGATTTCTGCTAGAACTGCACCACTTGCAGTAGTTTCAAGGGTCCATACCTCACAGTGATCGCAGCACGTCAGCCTGGGCGTACAGGGTTCCCAGAGGAAAGAGTAGGTATTGACATCATGGGGCCTCTACCACCCGCCATGAGAGGAAACCGGTATATTCCGGTTATGGTAGACTATTTCACAAAAGTAGACGAGGTAGAGTCCATGAAGACACAGGATGCAGAAATGATTGCCTTTGGTTTCTTCAGTTGGTTCATTTGTCAGCATTGAGTGCCTGAATGAGTTCATAGTGATCAAATCTCTGAATTTAGAAGCCGAATCCTTCCTGAACTATACAAGACCTTCCTAATCTAAAAGACATTCTTAACACCTGGTCACCCGAAAGGTGATGCACAGGCGGGAAGCATCAATTGCACTCCAATTGAACTACTAAAAACTTACACCAAGGATACACAAGTGGAAGACTGGGATGTAAGCCTAGGAAGTGTCCTCCTAGTGTACATAGCTACAGGTCACATATCAACAGGCGTTTCAACGTTTAAGATGATCACGGGTCGTGGAGTGAGGGTGCTTTCAATATCCTCCTACCAAACACGGGAGCAGCAGCAAACAACATCCCCGCTTGCATACCACTTCTAAAAGGAGGCATAAAACTGATAACATCGAACGTCTACACTAACGACTATCTTATTTTAGGAAGGAGAAATATCGCTACAAACACACACCGAATAACATCTACCAAGGACACTTAGTATAAACGTACAGGCCGATTCTCCCACCTGAAATACACCGCAAGTTCCATCACTCTTGGTAAAGGCTCTCTCACCTACAAACTACCTTATCTGCAGCGCGAAACTTATATGCCCAGATAATAACCGTTCATCACAACAAGATGCATCTTTACAACGGTACACCACCGCTTGGATACGAAGAAGAAATTAGCACATTAACGAAAGAAAAAATGCACCTGATGGCATATACAGCAACAGTCCATAATGGCAGCGTTGATAACGGTGCTGAAATGGCGAGGCAGTCATAAAATACTCATGTCGTTAAGATGGACCTTTAAGTTGAGAAGCGTTTTGCGAACTCAAAGTTCGTAATGGAGGAGTGGTCAGTATTCCTCGAGGCGGAGAAGAGTCCAGTACACCAACTTTCCTAAATCAGTTCTTCTAAAATTAACCCTGAGTTACAAACATGTCCTAAATGAATCAATCTGTTCGTTGAATAAGTATGAGGGGCAGAAAGGAGGAAATAAATGAGGAAGTTGCTAAAATGCATTACTTATACTTCCGTAAAACATATGAATTGAAGGACCACCTATTTTTTTATGACATCAATATGTAATATCCAGTTAAAAACAAAGTACTCTGTGTATTACTTTATCATTCCTAGATCCGTATGCCCAGGTATCTTTTATAACAAAGATTGATTTATCATACTTGCACATTATAGAGTAACTGTTTTTAAACAACGTTTTACGTTTTACGCTTTACGTTTTGTGGCTGTTTTACTCTTGGAAATTCGTTGAGTTAAATAAGTTCTAAATTGGCACTGGTTCGTTTAATTTGCCACTTTTAAGGTCATCGGCTACAATTCAGTATATTATCTGTCGGCAAGGTGGTTTCATTGTGGATTTTGCCTAGATAGGCTTTAGTTGTCAAAAAAGCAAAAAAATGTCAAATGCATGGCTTTACTTAGTGGAAATAATGGTCCGGATCTTAGAGCGAACGTGAGTGCATCTGTCTGTGCTGAATGTGATGAGAGTGAAGGGTTTAGTGAAGAACAGTTAATTTAAAAGTTGATTTGCTCTTTTGCGAATGAGTCTCAAATTGGAAGTTGTTGTGGTGTGTTTCATGTCTCGGCGGCTTCGATGTAAACGTTTTTGGGGAGAATTTGCTGTTAACCTTTTTTTGAACGTCTTCACGATTACATGGTTACAGTTGCAATCTCCAAGTTGTTGCAGTAACCATGTCAGTCGAGTTTATTGTGCTTGAAGGATGTGGATACAGCTGCATTATTCGTTGAAAGGGTACTTGAGTATGCTCCTCCCCATCGGTAAACTGAGTCGCTTCTTCTGCAGCTTCGTTAGACGCAATTTGAACATACGTGACCCGAGGTGGTAAAGGTTCTGCTACCAATGGGACGTTGACGTGTATTGCAGCAGTTGAAGTAACCCTTTTGTGTCTGCCGTTAGGGCTTCCTCAAATATCCCAAACCTCTTTCTGATTTGGAGTCAGGAGAGATGACATTTGCACCCGTTGGTGGTGAGTCATTCAATTAGT
>NW_020170694.1:11139-12356 GCF_000524195.1 Echinococcus granulosus | reverse complement strand
GGAATTTTGTTGATCGTCCACAATCCAATTGAGGTTTATGTAAAAACCCAAATAAACTGTGTTTGTATCCTGCCTCAACTCTCTTGACCGAATATTTTGGATAATTAGTTTTGTATTCACAGTTGGATTACCGTGAAAAGATCTGCATACCAGGTACGCATCCTTCTTCACCGTCCTACTGCAATGCCCGGTTTACCTTTTTTGGCAGTAACATTTTGTCCCAAGATCATTTTCATAAAATCAGCATGAGTGACATGGTGGAGGCCATCTGGCACTGGCAACTGAAATATTATTCACTTATCGTTAAGGTGGGAGGACATTCGTCAAGAAGTAGATTTTGTTTGTCGGTCACTTAATGTGGGTTTAGTTACTTAAGAGTAAAATTGAAGCAATGCAAAGTAGCTTTCCAGAGTTATATGTCGAGGTCCCTTGTCTTTGTCTCTTCGTAGTTATTCCAATGCTGTCTGATCCTCCACCTTGGATGTAGTTAGGGAGGTATCGAGAGTTCAGATTATGGCTGCGATGTAAGGTCGAGATTTAATCCTTTTGGGTAGATTTTACTGCGAGTGCTTGCGGTTATTTTGAACGTGGTCTCCTCCGTTGCGCAGAAATGGAGGTTGGAGTGAAGGATAAGAGCTGAGGCTGTTTTTGATGACCCCTCTAATGGGGGTCACCACGGCTTCACCGAAGTTGGCCCTCTTTTAGTGCACTCGCAGAGGTGATAGTCTGGGCCTTCATGCCTAGAAACAGGTTCGTTGGAGCGCACAGAGGTGCTGAGAGATAAGTGGCACAGGTAACAAGTGAAACCTTTAGTTCTGCTGTAATATAGTGATTTTGCCAGTAATACGTCAGTATTGCGCTGTAGAGTGAGAATTTCTCCTGAATTGGAGGCGTTTCCTCTCTCATCAGTGAGCTCAGTGCCGAAGATGTGCGTTCTGAAGGACGTTAAATGAAGTCCGTTATTTAACTGCTCGGGGGCAGTGGGCGCCAATTCGAAACTTTAGAAGGCCATGCGATGGCTACAAGTAGACGGTGAACTAATGCTGGGGGTGCCTTCTCACGCACTGTCGTGTTTCTCGACGCCAACTGCTCCTCATCACCTCTCTCTGTATCTCTCCCGTCGATGATATCCATGTTGGCATCTACTGCTGCTCTTCGGAGCCCCCGTCGAACAATTCGACAGCAAACCATTCCAGTGCGCCGAGTATCGTCTCATC
>NW_020170694.1:8812-11039 GCF_000524195.1 Echinococcus granulosus | reverse complement strand
ATGAACGGTAGGGATGTATGCCTGTCTGCACACATCATATTTTTTTCCTCCCAGGTTAACCCTGCAGGCGGTGAAAAGTATACAAGCTTGAACATAGGAGTGATGTGCAAGTATTAGCTCGGATGGCATAGGCGAGCCCATGAAACCAGAATGAAGATCTAATAGTGGGAGTCCGAAAATGCTGGGGTAGTCAGTTATACAGTTGGAAATAGGTGCCCGTCTATTATATCGCTATTCTTAGCTGATACCTGGAGTTTGAGCATCAAATGGGTGGCGTTATTTCCTTCTTTGTTGGTTGTAGTTTAGACTAATTGCCCTTTAGTAGGATTTTGGTCGAGAGTAGTATAAATGATGTTTTGTTTTACAGTGGGAGTAAAATTTTTGCTTTTTCTGGTGATGAAAATGATGCTTACTCAGACAGCTCATGCCTTAGTATAGAGGGGCGAATCTGTGTTTCCTACGTTGATACCTTCTAGTTGGTGATTGACGTTGACGGAAATTCGTGAAATATAAGTGGGAAATTGGTATATACGTAGAAACGACTTCGATTGTTAGTGGTAGTTTGTAGAAAAATCATCACTAAAGAAGCTGAATTTCTGCTTTCAAGATGGAGCCAAACCTGGAACCAACGCAGTGTTGACCCTTCTCTTCCCGATTCTTCACATAATAAAAGCCACTCCTTTCTTCCTGACAGACCTCAAGCTTACTCGTAACGGCAAGTCGGTTTCGGTGACCCATTTCATGAAGCGCGGGGGTAGCCTTCAGTGGCGCGGCCCCGACAGCAAGGTGGTCGCACGGACCTACCACATTGTGGCGTGGAATGAGATGGGCGGGGGTGCGAAACCTGACTTCTGTTATTCGAGGTGAATGCTGAAAATGTCGGCGACTACCAGTGTTGGTTCCAACCAACTGAGAGGGAGAGGCATGCACCTGAGATGCTCACCCTGCATCTCAAGGAGTGTAAGTCCTGAATGGTGGCATTGGCGCATTTCCACCTGCACTAATTTCTTCGTTGTTCGCAGACAGAACCGACTTCATCTTTGCTTTTCAGTAAAATTATTTGTTTGAGTACAAATATTTTGACTTACATATTAAAAAGTAGCTGGACTGGTATTCGTGTAAAGGGGCTTTACTGTGAGAATCTGTAATTACATCATCCATCCCCTAGTTGGCGCGTTCCAGTCCTCTCGTAGTTTGGTAGATGATTTGAAAGTCATTTTCTCAACTCAGACTTGCTTGAAATAGTACATTGTGGTTTTTAGAAGATACGAACCTAGTCTGCCCACAATGTACTGCTCTATTTTAGGCAATTACCTTGTATGAAAACGACTCTCAGATATTTGATTCTTCAAACTGACGGCAAATCCTTTTTCTTATGGAATTAGGTTTTTCCTTCTCGGAGCGTTCGCCTCCTTTTGTATCCCCTTTCGGCCCCTAAGTACGCTTATGTACTACGTTTGTGAAATATCTTTTCGCGGCAAGTAGAAGTTGCCCTTCCACTATTCTGATGGAGCAGTACCGTTAATGGGCTGCTTACTCTGATTCCTGGTAGAATGCGTTGTGCACAATTATTCTTGGTGAGGTGGTCGGAGTTACAGTTGGTTTTATTCTAGCAAAGGTTATTAACTCTATCAAAACATAGACTCACGTACTGGTGTTTATTTGATACTATTCCATGTAACTCGCTTGCTTCATAGACCGGATTCCGTAGCTTTGTAGTTACCACTTAATTTGATTTTAACAAAAGCGGCTTGAAACATTTTGTGATAAGAAGTGTATAGTGATAGTCGGCAATGCTCAAGTACTGCAACTCATGGGGCGCATTTTAACGTAGTATTATCTCAGGGAGGCTGCTGAGGCAGCACAATCCCTCTTCTCTTTCCGGCCACAGTACTAGCTGTAAAGCGACCAGTAATATCAGCAGAGAGAACGCGTTTCAGCGAGATCGCTACCCCAACCTGCGCACCACTAACCGCGGGAACGGGCGCGAAGCGGTTGCGGGGGTACCTTTAGCAACATTACAGGGGAAAACTAAACCACCCCATGATAATTGCTGTGGCATGTTTGTATTAACATTTCATGCTTTGAAAGGCACTTTGATCGCGAGCTGCTAAGGGGTCTGCGACTGCAGAAAAACATTCCCATTTTGATGTTCACGAAGTTACTGTTAGGAAGTTAAATTCATTTTTTCGCCCCTAGCTCCAGAGCATTCTACACCACCGCCCAA
>NW_020170694.1:1746-8712 GCF_000524195.1 Echinococcus granulosus | reverse complement strand
AGAAGCTTATGGAGAGCCCAGTATGTTAGGGAGCCGTGAGACAACTAGTTTTCCAGTACCAATTATCAAACACACCCCTGTCCTCTTCCTCCTCCTCTGCCTCCACCGTCGCCATACTGCCAGAATTCGGACCTCACCCTACGTGACAGCGGCAATCAGCCTCGTCTACTGCTAAGGAGATGATTCTGTTGGATATGATCCGTGGTAAGAAAGCATTGGAGCTGTTGCGGTGACCCGAAAAAATGAGCCTTTGGCACAACGATTCTTGACTTAGTAAATATTCTGTTGTGATTAATCTTGTCCTGGTATTTGCGGTTTACGGATTTGGCAGCCTACAGTCGTTTTAAAAAGAAAACTAATGCGACTCATTGGTTCATGCTAAACGGGATACTAAGAAGAATCAGAATGGGAAGAACTTTAACCAGCTCAAACTGCATTCACTTTTCCCGCAACTGCCTACTATAGAATTTAAGCACGTATCACAGAGTTTAGCTGATATTGGACCTGAAAATCCTGGGCATTAAAAGGATGCTGTTAGTTTGGCTAAAACATTCTGGAGAAATTAACTTCACTTCATCGTCAACGCTGGGATGCTAAGGCATGTCGTCTCGCTCAATATGGACTCACCATTCGACACTGCAAATTTTTGTCTTTGGGAATGGTGACTATGCTGAATTCAACACTCCCACAAAACGATATCCCTCACGTTCAATTTCGCCACAGGTTACGCATTGACCAGGCGTCCAGAATGTGGTCTGGCATGGGATGCCTAGCTGTTTAGTGGACTACGGAGCTGAATGACTGGCATGTGTTGGAAAGCTCTATAAAAGCAGCCACGGTAGTGATCGTCACTAAGCCGCCATTTTCCACGATCGTCTTAGAAGCCATTGTATCATCTGACTGGCCTACCATTGTGCGGCTCCTGAGCATCCTATCATCATTCTGTGCTGTTTGAAGTCTCTAATAGACACAGGTAGATATAGATACCTGTGTTTCAGGCTTTGTGACTTCGTTCATCACATTTTACCGGTACCACATGCACCCGTCTACTACCGTCACTGTTGTCTGCTTCTTTGATGAATGGTGCCTGAACTTAAATGCTCTACAACTAACTAAGACAAGATGGTTGTTTTTCACCGCTGTTGTTATATTTTGTGCACAGCTTGCCTTCACCTCCTATCCATACCCAGGGAATTGCTTTTTGACTAAAAATATGTGCTGAGGTTTGATGAAGCTGTTATTCGCTTCCTTCTGTTGCAGTTCAAATGGCTTGATTTACCTGAGGCTTTGGGTTAATGCCATCGTAGGACCCTGTTTGTTAAAGTGCGTCCATGACTGTGTAGATATGCAAGGAAGCCGTATCTTGTTATGAATGGAGCAATAAATCCGACTACCACGAACTGAGATTTCCCAAGTATGCATGAGAACAGCGAGGCTGTAGAATGCAGCATAGTTATGCTTGAGACCTTATACACTGGCGATGAGGGCATCTACTTCTGCATTCTGTATTGCTAGACCTGGGCCTTTTCTGTATGACTGTGGCAATGCCACTTCTAAAACGCTGGCCTTACAATGCATGTAGTGGCTAATCCGTTGCTACGCTGTAACAAATGGGGATTACATATTCGCCCTGTAAGAGCATTACTGTTTTGGGAAAGTTTCCAACTGCTAGATGGATTTGAAAGACTACGGTGTGTTAACTCCATAGTTCCGTTCAATATTCACTCGACACTTTAGCTTAGATAAATTCTAACCTATCCTCCAACCAACGCGCACATTTCTTTTTGTAGTGAACATCTTGCAACTTTTTCATGTCCTGTGGGGAACGAAGTGATTAGGACCAGCCAAAATTGAGCAGAAACTAGTACTTCGCACCCTATGGAGGTGTCGTTTGATGGCTCTCCTTACCCTCAGGATAGGTAGGCATCCGGTTTAGCTGGATCCTCTTGACAGTGCTAAAAGTCGTGATTTAGTTTTTGCGATGGCGGCGGGACTATTGCACATGAGCAAGTTTTCCGACAAAAGAGGCAGGACCCATCCCCTTGACCGTTGTACCACATTCTTTGTAGACTTCAGTTCCCCTTTGCCCGTCCCAGTCCATTGTCAGTTCGTAATCAGCTCGATTATTTGCACCCACCGACACACACAAGGTCATTGGATGGCTAGGCTTGGTGCAACGTGCGTGCACAAGCGTTTCAGTTTTGTCCCAGTGCCTTCCATGTGCGATGGACGTTTTCTTTCACTGATTTTAGTGCTCCTTTCGCCTGTATCATCTCACCAACACCTTCCACCCTTCAGTCTTGACGGTCTCGTCTTCAACATTTCCACCCATGTTGTAGAGGGTGCTGAGGTGTCTCCACTATGAGTACTCCATCCAGCCACAGCCCTACTACGGTCTCTCCTTGATCATTTCCATTGTGGAGGTCAGCCTGACCAAGGAGAATGTTGTGGCAGTCGCATCCACCCAATTTAAATTTCTTGAAAATCTTCGGGAGGCTCACAAGAAGCCTGGCAAAGTAATGAATGCAAGTTACAGTATTGTTCTGTGGGCCCATTACCATCGCCCTTCTTTCAGTCGACCAGCCTCCTGAACTAGGTGTAATTGTGAATGCAGAGATGTTTGTCACAAACCAGAAATATTTGGGCTCCTGGTAACAGCCTATTATTACAGTATTAGGATTTTTCAACATCATAAATCATCATGCTTTCACTTAAAATGCGAAATTTTGGCTTGTCAACGGCGAACGTTGTGGCCTCTTTGTAGTGGCGGTTATGCCTATTAACAAGGAAAATTAAGCAACAGCTTCTCAAAGCACCTGGATTTGATGTCTAGAGGCATTTCCAACTGAATAGTAACATTACTTGCGAGTACATTCTTTCCAGAAAACAATTTTATGTCATCGAGGAGGGATGTCAAGAGTGTAGTTACGGAAAGTTTCCCATGTCATCGAAGTATGCGGGTTCGTACATCTGTCAAGCGATTCCTGTTAATACAAACTCGACGGAGGGGTGGACGCTGACAAAGTGGATGAGTCTGGAGCCCCACCAAGGCGCAGTGTGTAAGTCTTAACTAGTTAGAGAGGGTCTCTTTAAGGTAGTAATTTTATGAGCTGCCATTCCCTACTTCCCTTAAGCTTGGTTGCATGTGGTGATGAAACACCATTTAGGGTGTCGCTTAGCTGCACCCATGTGCCTTGGAGTTCGCTCGTCCCTGCTCCTTCTTTGTCGGAATTCGTTTGACGTGCTGTCAATTCAATGTACTTACTTAGCAACATTAAACTGCGATCAGACGAGAGTTAGTGAATGTTGAGGAAACTGAGTACGGTGCCCACTCTTGGGGTCCTTCATGGGTATCTTTGTCACCTAAGCACCGTAAATTACTGGTACGGATGATACTCCTTTCTTTCAATTTTATTATGCAGCCGTGATTCGTGCGTCAGTTTTTGTTTTTCTTTTGAATCTAAGCCATTGCAGGCCCCAGTTGTTTGAGTAGATTCTTATGTGGGGAAATTATATGTTCATTTTCCTAATGAATCGTATTTGAACCACTCCGTGCCCTTATCCTACTCACTCACGATGACCGCAACTCCCCTGTCTTTGAATGCACCACAGCTGAATCATCCGAGACAGACGTCATCAAACTTTGTGCAGGAAATTTAAATGATGAACTTTATCGGCAAACACGAAAGTGTGATTCAGCTCCACACAACCAGCAACCACAATGGGAGGTTGGATGTGTTTTGCCACACCAAGTGATTTAATTTGCCAGACGTTCGGTCCCGTCTGCAGATTTTCGGTGTCGTCTGTAGAGGCCGTTTTGCAATACTTCAAAGTGGCTTTTACAAGATCCCTTCTTGATGACTGAAGTCACCGTTTTTCCTTCTAGGTCGAGATCCTTAGCCCTCTAATTACAAATAGCATACGAACTCAGGGTTCCTTTGATCACTATATCCCAGTACAAGTCCTGAGGTGTATCTTACATTCCCGTATTTTAGTGATGATCCTCGGTATTGTGCTCCGTTCGCCTTTCATTTTGATCGTCCTTCGGGACTTGGCAGCCACCCTTGTTCTCCTTGGGTTTATTTGGTTAGCCACTTAGTAGAGGTAGAGGGTGAATTTAGACGAAGTGGCAACATTCAATTCGTCTGTCTGATAACCTATCTGCCACTCCGTCCACCTCTCCATCTACCGATCCACCTACCTGTCTATTTATTTAACTATCTATCTATTCATTTACCTCCTCCTCTACTTGTGGAGTGCATAGGAGCCTGTTTGGACAGCATGCGAGATATGTGAGGCTGGCTTGAATGGATTCGTCTACGATGTTTGCAGAAGGCATTTGAATTGTAAAAAATGAATCTCTTTGAATTACCAAGAGGCTATGAGAAAGCAAGCTAGTTAGGCAGATGGACAGAAAGATAATGGAAGGCAGTATAAATATAGTACTAGGCTGAAACACTTGATTTGCGATTCCTTATGCCGATTAAGGGTCAAGGACGGAGAGAGGGTGGTACCAGGTTCACCATCCTTGAAAGTTTGCAGGCTGTGACGACGCAGATTAGATGCAGCAATGTTGAAAGGGCAGCTTGCTCACTAGGCACCCACCGACGGCGAAGTGAAGCAGGTCACCTTGGCGCTGGACAACCGCGTCGACGCCCCTCCTTATGCCCACGAAGCTGGCTGCCTAACAAGCGCAGGTGGTAACGATTCCAACGACTGTGTGGGGCATCTGTTACACAAGATTTATTCTTCAGCTCTGCAGTAAGCTCTGTCATTATGATACACCGGACCGATGGTTGGCATAATCGACTATATGCAGAAATTTGGACAGAACAAGCAGCTGCAGACATTGCCTAGTGTGCATGGCCACAAGCCCACGATCATGGTGCCTGTGGAATAATGGGTGCGTCTGCTCGATCAAATGGAGAGTGATTTCCACTTCGTGCTGGAACCTCAAGAGGTCTGGTGTCTCGAAAGCCTATCAGCGTCATTAACATCCCCTCTTTATTTCGCCTTGTAGAGTAACCCCACCACAATTTGACACATCATTCCTTATAGTCTTGACACATTTATGAAATAAACTCGTAGATACTAATTTTTTTCTCAAATATTTTGCCTGGTTTCCATTTACTCGATTTGTCGGGGTGACGTAATGCTAAGAGGGATTATCGTCAGCAATACTTTCACTGAATTCAAAGTACCTTTGATGGTTCTGGCGGTTGGTGAAGTTAGTAGCAGCGCCTCAACTGGGAACGGATTGTGCTACGAAGCGTTTCCCTTCAAGCACGAGCAATCGGAAGGCAGGAGACTTGAATTACCCATTTATCATAACTATGTACAAAGTAGAAATTCCTCCACTGTCGCTTTCGATCTTGTCAACAAGCGGACCTTCCTTAAGGGGTGTGAATATTATCCTCCTGAAAAGTGGGATTTTGTAGACGCAAAATGCTTGTTGAGGAGGTAGTTTCCAGAACGAAAGGAAACCTGTCAAGTTCGTTAGCGTTTTCTACCCGTTCATTATCTCCCACGCACCCTGAGTTCCTTACCATATTATTGCCGAAAAATTTGTGTGGTTTTTGATGCAGCTGTAGCGTAAGTTTCACAGCCTCGTAGCGAGACGTGCTTCGGTCTCGGCACCGCGTTGCTTAGTATACTCTAATTTACGAAGCGACTTTAACCCAGCTCTAGGGCTGTGACAGAAGACAGCATTTGGAAGAGGCATCAGCACCAGAAGGAATCACAGAGAGATAGATCGCATCGAGGTAGCCCTTCCACTTTTCGATGGCATTGCAGAATTACATGTTAGGAACAACCTTCAGTAATGGCTTAACAATGCGTATGGAACAATGACCTTAGCCCTTAAAACCTCGAACACCTGGAACAATGACCTTATCCTTATAAAACATCGAAAGGGAAAGGAATAAAATCGCTGAGCAACTGGCTGTCGCGTGCATTCACAGAGGAGAAGTTGAAAGGCTGTCAACTTCCCATTTTCATGCCACATTCTATCTTGCGTATTATGAACTGAGTTGCTGTTAGGTTTTCTGACTGACTGACTGATTTGTATTGGAATGTCTTCTGTAATGTGCTGTTTGGTGAGCGAGCGAACATCTGATAGACTGTGCCCAAACAATTCACTCACTGCACACTTCCAAGGCATGACATGTCACAATGCGAATGCGCTACCTGCGGAGGCTGAAGGGAGTAAGTAGTTGGACTTGGCGTTAGATCAGCCACTAAACTGTGCACTTTATTCGTGTGTGTATGCGTGCAAGTGTGAGGAGGTGCAGGGCTGGACTGCGATGTCCACAATGAATTATTCACTGGGTGACGGAGACCGAACAATCCGGGCCAAATCCATCTACTTGATGTGATGCAAAGTGGAGATAGGGGGAAGGCAAAGCTTCTTATTGCAAGGCAGTCATGAGAAGTGAAAGAATCAGTGTGACGAAGGTCTTATTTCTACGCGAGAGTACGGCATAAAGGCTTATACCGCGTACTTACAACTGGACCCATGGGAAGATGTGCAGTTGAGGATTGGAAAGCGCGATGAGGCGATACTTACTGCCTCATCTCCGTTCTCATTCTCATCTATGTGGACATATTTCGTAGTCTGCTGACAATATTTCTGCGTGTGGCAGATGCCACTTTTTCTCGGCAAAAGCATGAGACGACCACAGGACTGTATGAGATAAGGATGAAGCTGTTGGGAAATGAAAAGGGGATGGAAACTGTGGTAGCCCCTCTTTCGATTTGGATTTACATAGCAAGGAGTTTTTTCATTCGGACAAGGTGTCAGGTTGTAGTGATATTTGTTTCAACATGTAAATTTTATGTATTTCTTTTTGGGTGCTTACTCAACCCTACCGCTCGACGCCAATAATCGGCTCGATTCCCCATTTCGGCCTCATATATGACTGTTTCTACCCCAACGTGGGTGGGATGGAGAGCCACATTTGCCAACTA
>NW_020170694.1:0-1646 GCF_000524195.1 Echinococcus granulosus | reverse complement strand
GTGTCAAAGGTAGCAATAATCATGCGAGGTGGAACTTTCCACCCAGAATGCAGTTGATGACACCAACCCTTTCAGCAAGAGGAGGAGGAGGAGGAGGAGGACACCACAGAAAAGAGTCCGCGGGTCAAGTGGGAGCTAAAATTTGCTTTTAACCCATCCCCCCTAGGTAGAGAATAAACAAATTGCTTTGCTGGAGAGTGCACCGTATCTCCACCGATTTCCGCCTGCCGCATTCTGTTGACATTCTCCCTCCAATGTGACAGCCCTTTCAAGTACTCAAGAACTTCGCATTTTTTCCTCGGCTTTGCTTATCAAGCAATGCATTTTGCGGGTTACTCCAGAGTCACGAAACGAGAAGTGCTGTAGATGTAGTCCCTCCAGTTGATTGCACAGGGCAATGTCAATTCTTCAACCGACAAAAAGTGCCCTTGCTCGCCTTCCAAACAGCAACCAGCTTTTTTATCGTAGTCTACAATACCTCATCATTCGTCTTGCCTTTTTCAAGGAGGTAAGTCCACTTTGATGAAACATTGTGGCAAATTCAAAAATAGCACAAAGAAAGACTTTTTACGACATGTGCACAGAGTGGAACAAGGCGGGGAAAAAGGAGGACAGAAGTAGACACCGAATGGATAGCATTTTCAAGTAAACATTATTTGTCACACATATGTGACGCTAGTCTGGATTATGCCAATACTTCAGCTTTTCGCCTCAAGTCCCTCCACTCTACCACCTTCTCCATCTCCCCACTCTGCTAAACTAGTTGCAGTCCTCAGCTTTATTTGTATTAAACCCATAATTCCTCATGATACACACATGAAAAGGCAACAAAACAACCCTCTGGCACTAATTCTGACGAAGTTTGCCTACACCCATGTTCTCAACTCTGTGCAACGATCAGCCGTGCGTGTAAATTTCCCACATCTGGGTGTGAATATTCTCCATTTCCAAACTGTCCTTTCAATTAGTTAACTGGAAGAATCAAATGTCCGACCTCCACACCGGATTCCGAATAACCGCCTCATCACCTTCCACCATTAGGTCGTGAGCATTGCGGGGGAAGTGAAGAAAGTGCATTGAGTAGTAAAAATGAACAAGCTACAGGGCTGCGAATTCCTCCCCGCTACGTCTCCATGACGTGTCAGTAGACTTCCTGCCAAAATGCATGCCGAAATTAAGACAGACGTGGGAATCAACTTTCTGAAAGCAAGCGCCCTCACTAATCTGCAGGTCGGTTTATTAGGACCAAGGCAATCGCCACCTTTCCAATCGCTTAAGAAGTGGGGAATAAATTTTACCCACCAATCGTTTAAGTCGTTTTTGTACTCCTCCCTCTCTCTCTCTCTCTCTCATGGCTGGGGCGTGACCGTCCAGCCCTTCTCCCTTAGTGATGTGACAACTCGTCTCCCCTGCTGACATGACTTATTAAGGTTATAAGGCAAAGCCAGACTGTCACACACCATCGTATTTAGATGGCCCTTCAAATCAATCAGTTGTTGTACTTAATCACGGATTATGGAAGGCATATCAAATGAATTATTTGTGAGTGTTTAAAATGTTTTATATAACAAGATGATTCTAACCAGGAAAGTGATTTTCTCCCTCATGAACCGCCATACAACTACAAATCCAGCACTTTGATTAAT
>NW_020170695.1:21787-23634 GCF_000524195.1 Echinococcus granulosus | reverse complement strand
TTAAGCACTTGGGTCTCACTCAAGATATACACAGTGAAATCTGTCAGCCTGTAATAATGGGCGACTCAATCACTTTCCCTAGTCCCGTTCTTCCCTCCTACTTCCCGTAGCATCCTTTTAGAACGACCTGTGCATATCAATCAATACACTCACTTACCATGGTCTGGCAGGGTCCAGAGTTCAACCAGTGGTGCTATCACCTCAGCACATTATACCCACAGTTGAGGTTACCATCAGTGCATCCAATTAATTAGAAGTAATTTAGGGACAATTGTAAGACCCTTACGGGAACCTAGGCTTTTTTGGTTGATGAGGCAAATATTTCCCAATGTGTATTTTATTTTAACGTTTGTGATTGGAAGAGTTTATCCACTGCCAAATTTTGTATTCTTTGGTTTCATCAGTTTCCGAATTCAAGAGGCGAACTTTCACCCAAATTTTTAACAAAAAGCTGGCTCGTATTTGCACGAAGTGGCTGCTGTTACCCCAGCCTTAATATCAGCCATATAGCTAACTGCAGCTGCTATGGACAGAGCTTTTAACGGCGGTAAGAACTATCACATCATTGGAAAACTTATGTTAAACGAAAAGGAGCGATATGATTTAGATCTAACCTGGCACATCCTTACTTTTGGTGATAACTTTTGGTTGCAGAATCCACATTGCACAGTCCCTTTAAATCAAAGGGCACCACACACCTTAGCTGACAGCATGCCTACCGCAGAGAGGTCTATCTACGAAGACTTGATGGTGATTTTATTGGTATTCCTTCACTACAGTTGACTTCAAAAAATCACCTGTTTAAATACAACCTTGGTGTGCTATGACACAACGTAAATTAAGGCCTTAATACTTTATCCCTTTAAGACTTTGCCAGTTAAGATGTGGGGCGTGCACTCATTGAAGTAGTGAGAAATACTTCATGTCAATGAAAATAGGACTAACTTATTACGAGAGCATAAAAATTAACCCAGAAATGATCTAGGCCTAGAACACATCATAAACTCTGAAGCACGAAATCTACCTCCACGGTCTAGGAGGTATGTTATGCATACAATGGGCATGTTTACACCAGAGAATTTCATGCATGGACCCACATCTCTCCACTAAAGGGCTGGTCATCACAGACATACTTCATCTTCTCAACAATCAGAGTGCGATGTAGATCGGGAAGAACAGGGATTCCCAGCGTCCTTGGGGTCATCTTCGAATATCGTGTCATGTCTGCCAAAATTGGAATCAAAAATAGGGAGTAGCGAGCAGTTAAAGACCCGAATTATGCGGTTTGAATGTTGTGCCCAAATTGGTTACAACATAGTGTCTAGTGGAAATAACCAGTGTAGTTCAGTGCGTATCACAGACATCTAAACACAAACGCCTATTATTTTTGAGTTCATATGATATCACATTACTTCTTGTTCCATGCCAATGCTCTGTAAAATAAGCGTTACGCATTTCCCTTATTACTGACAATAAAGAAATTAGAAATCGGTTCATGTATACCAGAACAACAAACACATTGCAAGTCCTTTCTGACATACCATCGCTGGACTTACTCAGGAAAAACGATATTAAAAAATAGCTCAGCAGTTAAAAGACATAACACAATAGCAAGTGAAGTGCACTAAATTTTAATCAAGTGCCTCTATTGCTTAAAGTTCTGGCTATGCATGCGACTCTTGCTCTCCCGTATTTTAATCATATGCATGGCTGAGAACTGATCCACTGGGGGCCCTTGCTCTTAGATTAAATGCACTATAAGGTATATTGCATGAATTTACACATCCAGCTACCATTTTGGAAAAATGTTTTTTTTTTACAAATGCGCAATATGTCCTTCGTCATTC
>NW_020170695.1:20030-21687 GCF_000524195.1 Echinococcus granulosus | reverse complement strand
CTGAGATAGCCCTAAAAATTTTTGTGACTAAAGGGATGCAGCACAATTTTTAAGAATATATATATTTACTGGTTTCGCGCACGAGCAGTTTCCTTTTTCTACTACGCCTCATAGTGGATTTAGCTTCTCAAAATACAGCTAACTTCGCAGTTGTATTGAATGGTTTCTTGCATCATTTACAAATGATCGCTTGATTATAGCATATCCTAATTAAAGAAATGGGAAGCAAGAAAAAGGTATGTCGTATACCCATTAATATGAGAACAGCTACCTACTAAGAGGTTAGAATAATATTTTACGATGCGAAAATTTTAAGCAGTTTCTCTTTCAGGGTAAATTGTAATAAACTGTGGGAGATGATCTCATTGAAGGACTCTCCTAAGGATATGGCAAGGTAGATAGAACAAAATTATGTTTAATTGCAGGTAGAAAAAAAGATAATGAAAGCACTTTTAGGAATTACTTAAGTCTCTCCCATGTTTTACAGCAATATGTCTATTCGTGTAGCTCTACTGTGAAAAGGATTCATTGCAATACTTGCAGTAATAAAGCCACCCTAAAAAAGCAGAAATTGGGGAGATATATACCACATAACAACTAAGAGTGAATGCTTAAAATTTACAATAAATATTAGAACGTATTCAATTTACCCTCATGGACTTTAGAAACGTGAAGATTTAAATTGCCTCGGCGCAAGAAGGGTGTAGAGCCATATTGGCAGGTAAATGGCGTCCTCTCTAAAATTTTGAGATCCAGAAAGTAATTGCCTTAAACACTAAAAGTTACTTACTTGTCAGACAATAAAGGACCAAATTTAGGAATTTTCACTGTCGAGAACCTCTAATATGCAATAGCTCAGCGTGCTGAGATTCCTAAACTCTTTGTGACAGTGCTGATTGACAAATGACTTCTACTTAAAACAACATTATCAAACATAATTGGATATAAGATAGTTTTAAAGACCTTTTTAGGAGTATTAGAGCAGATCCTATAAATTGCAGGGATGTGGTAGCCTAAATCACATCGGTTGGTGAATGATTCATTAAGCCGAAGGCATCTGACTTATGTACTTCATCATATGTAAAATAACAAAAACCCGTCATTTTGATAAATCAGTTTTTGCATCCCTCGAATCCAAACGCCCTCTTTAAAATAGTTCATTCATAATAAGTTGTCCAAATTGATTGCGATTGCGTGATTCACTTTCACGGATATCCGAAAGGTGTTAGTTTAGTATTCTATGACAGGAATAAGCATTTCCGCACAGCGGACACTGGGATTATCTTTTACTTGGGAAAATAGCAAAACCAATAAATCTAGGTAGGAAATTCTAACAAAATTTCATGAGTCGTTAAGAGGATTAGACCAAAATTTTTTATCTCCTGCGCATACAAACATAACTAAAATGGCCTCATATTCTTCGTTTGCTTGAACAAATAATGTTGTTATCATGCAAAGGCAGAGGTGTATTGCAGTGCACATAACAACACAGTTGTAGCATAGGAATTTGATTTTACCCTACAGTGAGGACTCAATTCATTATATTTTTTAGATGGAGGGCTCAGCATTCTAAATTTTTAGATTTGAATGGGTGCCCAACACAAGTGAGCGCAAACGAGCTCCTCTTTTATAATAATCTTTCGCCTACAATGAGAAA
>NW_020170695.1:16361-19930 GCF_000524195.1 Echinococcus granulosus | reverse complement strand
CTAGTTTCACCACTAGGCCCACCATCCTAATTCAATTCTGCCCAATTCGTGTTAAACGTAGCACAAATTTGCAAGGGGAATAATTTATGCTGCCTTTACTTTTGCACTGACATTTGCAAAATTGCCATCGCTCAAGCTCTATGCAAGCCTCAGATAGTCTGGCCTTAATTATGGCCACCATTAGTATAAAGACCAGACCTCACAATTCCTATGCAGTGTCATATTGCCAAAGTGTCGAATGACTCCGTTGATTTTGCTTATGCAATTAAGAGACGATTCGAGATCGTTTATTTACTGAAATTACCAGACGCGACTTGTTCGTCACATCTGACAGCCTTTTGTACTTCTCTTGCTCTTCATTAACAAACTTCATCCCTTTGCCGATTCTTTGACAGGATGATTTCTAATCAAAAATCTTATATAACAAAATTCTTACGTCTTAACGTGAATTTGTTTGCACATATACAGAGGCAACAAACAAACACTTGGTAACATCTTGAAACAAAGATACGCAAATGCTAGCATCTAATATAGACCGAAGAGAATAGAGTCAGTCATGCCACTTAATTGGGGTACTGAATGCTGCGAAATTACACAAATCTGCTAGATTATGTCGGTAGAACCGAACCTAGATGCAAACATCTCTTGAATTTAGATGTCAATGAGGGGGCTCACGTCACCACTACTGAGGTGAGATGCTATTCAGCCACGGGTATAGTTGATATGCTCTAAGCCAGGGATATTTGTGCTGATTTGGAAAGCCTGCTCTTAATATACGTCTTGGTTCATGATGTTATGTTGCAGCCTCAAATTAACTCGCTTAATCTTGAATTGGTTAAATGGGGAATTTGACACCATTGCAGATCCGTCTACGAGTGTTTTGGTAAGCAATTTTGTCCATTATCATTCATCAGACTTGACATGGAGCCGATATTATCAGTCATGGCGCTGTGCTGTTTCATTATCAAACAACAAGTGCTCACCAGTTGTTTGAAGCGTTTGAATCAAGGATAATTCTCCATGCTTATTAGGATGAGATAATGTTGACGTTGAGTGAAGAAGAGAATAGATTAACTTGTGTGTCGACGATGGAGCATAGATCGACGGTGATTGATGGCTGCGTGTAAGAGAGCTGTGGAATTAGTATAGGCGCTAGGACTTGGCTTCATTTAGATGCATAAGGAAAAAAGTAGAACATTATCAGTGCTGTGCACTGTTCACCCTAAATAGCTGTTATGTGAAATGTTTGATAGGACAAGGTTATCATCAAAATTTATAGACTTCATATTTTTATAATTTTTTGTGCATTTAAAAATTGCACATCTGCGTAATATATCGAGTTGTATATCTTTTGGTGGTAGGCATAAGCAAACGGGGTTCAAATAAAAGACCATTTCTAATACCTCCAAAGGGAACAGACAAATCTACCATGGCTGTTACACTTCATTGCCAAGATGCAAAAGCCCTCCTTCTAATGCCTGCAAATTTTTTATCTTTATGTGCTTGACAGCTACTTTTCAGTTTTTGTAGTAAAAACTAGTACTGGGTTGTTATTTTCATCAAAATTTGTAAAAATTTGGAAAGGTCAGTTTGTTCTCTATCTTTACGAAATCCATACCTTCTACCTAGTTAAATTTTCGAGATCAATTTACGAAAGGCAAAAGAGAATAATAATAAGAAATTTTGTGTTTTTACTCTATCGAACCAAACCGGTGAGGTAAGCATCGTATCTCGCAAAATAAAAGCAACGATCCTATCGCCTTTTGAAGAGGTGAGGAATAAGCACTTGCTTCTACTAAGTTAATTACAATTGTTTCTTACTTCAAAAAAGCAATTTTGAATAGTCCGATCACAGGGTAGCATTGCATTAATCTGAAAATTTGCTGTACTCATTACATTTCAAAGAACCTACCTTGGAAAGGACTTTCGAGTTGAATTAATTTAAACTAAAACATCGCGTTAACATTTTTGTCGTGGACAAATCGTAAGGATGAATTAAAAGTTGAGCATCCCTAAGACATCATCTATGCAAACGAAGGTTTCACCCTTTCTGATTTATTTTGGAATTCTCATGTTTGTGTTCATTTTAAGGCATGTTTGTGCAATTATTTAAACCTTTGCACACAAAACTTTGCCATAACGAAGGACAAAAACAGCTCAACTAAACATCGATTCTATTGGGTGCGTTTAAATCACGAATATGAATAGTAGTGAAGTGTATAAAAAAGCATTATGAGTTCACTGTTTCAGGTAGGGGCATATTCGTCTAGTGAATATATGACTAATGCCACTTGTGTAGACTAAGTGTAGAATAAAGGTAACGTGGTTTGATTTACCTTCTTATATGCTATTAAATCCCCTTAGTACATTGATTCTCTAGAAAGTGCGTTAGGAATGAAAAGTGAACAATTGGGGGCCAATGTGTGTCCAAATTTAGACAGCGGTGACCCTCATGCACTCAGAGCATCGCAACTGAATATATCGATGATGACCACCGATGAGCACAAACTTTTCTTGTTTAATTCTGATCAAGTTTTGAATGCTGGCCACGAATTCTGCTGCCATTGGTGGACTCTCAGGTATCAACTCAAATTATTTTTGCTCAGCCTCTTACAAGGTTAAACAATGGACGTCACTCTAATGCATCCCTATGTTGAGTACTTTTATATTAGAGGAATTAGTGGTATCTAAACACAGATTTGCTTTTTAATTAGGATGTTGGTTTATTTGATTAGGTACATTTATTCGACACACTTATACCAAATGTTCTGAGCACAGATATCAACATTACACGAGGGAATTATAAAGTCTGTTACGACCAGTCTGCAAATCTTGTAGACCTTGACGTATTTTGCTTGCTGTCGATGCTTCTTTCTACTGGCGCCTTTGAACGTCATGGAAAAGTGTCCCATTGTTCTCTGGCATCGCTGAGTGCACGTAGCGTACTGCTGCAACAACACTGTAAGTGAAGTTAAAGAGCATCATCTCAGACGAACAGACACAGTCTGGTGAGAATGTAGATAGCGGGTGAAACCCAACCATTAGATAGCTCCTCATTTCCCACACTACAAGAGTCGCAGGTAGTCAAGATAATCGGAAAAGCGACTAGCATCATTGCTCTGTGTACAACATTTTCTGCAAAATGAGAAAACGTCGAGCCATGTGCAACTTGCAAAAATAGTTTTAACGTCTCTAATTGACATGCGCATTTGATTGGATTGGATATTGACGAATTTGGGGGTTGTGTGGTATTATTGGTAGTGGTAGTAGTAAAATCGTTAGAGTGTACACAGAAAGGTGTTTTGGTTACTGGCAAATTTAATGAGTCGTACCATTCACTAACTGCTGTGATTGGCGAAGTTGATTTGATTCTGATGCATGCGCAGCATTTGTTCTCCCATTAAGTTTGGTTTTCCTCATTTGATTGCCAATTAGCTACTTTAGGACAGCCGCAGTTATACAGCAAAGCGAAGGTTCTATTGATCTAATGCTAAACTTGGTGGGTTTTCTAGTTGATGTGAGGAAGTCAATCAAGCAGCCAGCCGCAAAACATGCTGAATGACATGAAA
>NW_020170695.1:12427-16261 GCF_000524195.1 Echinococcus granulosus | reverse complement strand
ATACAGCTGTTGACTTCTTTTAACAGCCAACCAACTCCAATCAATGTATTTATATCACTAAATTTTAAAAACATCTACACTGTATGCAAGCACTCTTCTGTGCAAATAACATTTGCGCTGTACAAACAATTATATTTCAGTGAGTTTACAAAATACATGACTGTTCACTATTAATTTGTTGCGAAAAATTCTGTCAAATTTGCTAGTTATCCCACTGTTGCTAATTGCCTCTATATTCTTCTTCATGTTCTTGACTTACTACCCACAACATACAGGAGTTAATTTAATCAAATAATAAAAGAAAATTGCTTGCTTTCTTCTCGTTAGCTTTTGAGCCTAGTCTATCACTACAGGTGTCACAACTGCAGGTCCTACGGAAACTTCACACAAGCGCTATGGACACTAGACATTAGGGTGCAGTTCCGCCTAAGCCATTCTTATCATCATTATAAACTGCAAATCCAAATCGAGTAATCTATTTTTGAGACAATGTTCCAGTGAGAAACAACTGCGGATGTTATCATGATCGCTACACAACAGATACATGCGATTGAAAATGAACAATTTTGAAAAACGACACAAATGTACGGCCATAGTGTAAAATTGCTGATTAATAAAAAATACGTCATTAGTAATTCTATCGCAGAAGCCACTTGAAAGCGTCTTTTCGCACTTCAGCCTAACGTATTTAACTGGTAAAATCTGTTTAAATTAAATATCAAATTGCAACTTATTTTGTGCATCCTTTATTTCGCTTCCCTACATTTAGGTTTTCCCCGGTGGCCTAAACAAAACCTTTCTATTTCCTCCTTTTTAACATGGTGCCAATACAAAATCCCAGTTTATTTGTCGGTATTCAGAAAAGCGCGCCAGTGTGCGGGTTCCTAGGAATAAAAGGCAGGTGTATGCAAGCACTCAGGAAAAAACGCATTAAAAAACTTGGAGGCCAGTAGCCACGGGTTTTGCACAAATTTCACCTTTTCAACCTTACAGTAATATCTGGACTAACTTCATGAAGACCGCAAGTTTAAAACGGGACGCATTTATGCATTCTACCAATTGGGTAAACTGGTGGTTTTACAATTAGCTCCATGTTGGGTGATGGACAAATGTATGCTAATTGGAGGGCAATATTAATTCCACTAGTAAAACTAATTTTCGTATTTACATATAATTTATTACATACTCGAGCCTAGCAATGCCTGATCTCTTCCTACATCCAGTTGTCTCTTAGTTTTAATAAGCGCATTTGCCCTCCAAAAATCCAACAAAACACTTCTTACTTTGAGGCACAGCACGTGCTTATGAGGTGCAATAAAATAAGCAGGGTAGATCCACAATTATCTAGCAAAGGCATATTGGCACAAAAAGCAGGTATAGAAAAAGGCGTGAAAGCAAATATTTATTTTTTAACATTATAAAGCACAGCAATCAGGTTCTGCGTGGACTCCATCGTGTACACACAAATGCACGCGCTGCTGAGCCGCCACTGAGAAAGAGATCGTACTCAAGAAGCAGAGAATATGAACACCAAGTTAACCCATTTTTTGCATAGAAAAATACCAGTCCCATCGCATGTGGCTGAACATTAGTTAATTGTGGAATGGGATTTTGCGAAATCACCATACTCATTATATGGCCGCGTTCAACTTCATTCACGCACTCATGCATCATTAAATGCATGAATCATACTTTAAACGAAATGTTGCATTCAGTCCGAATTTCCGTTGTGTCACGTACAAATTGGCTGCTCAAAAATAAGTGTGCGTGCTTATCAAGTCATTTATAATTCCCTTATTTGCATAAACAATACTGTTATGGCACCGTTGGAATAGCCAAATTTTTAGTAAACTGTTTGACTTGTCTTTGAAGAACACTTTAAATCACAGACTTGATAAAATATCCCATTACAACTTTTAAAGAATACAGCGCTTGAGTAGAACTTAAACAACTTTACTCAAATTAGCAGCGCTTTTAGAACTGCTTGCCATATGTATATCGTGCCTTGGAGTAGAAATTACTGATCAAATACTTGGATGCCAGGCTCATTGGTCCTGCTAAGAAGTATACAAATTTAAGAATGATTATTTGAGCGCTGACATAAGATTTAAGCAGCATGTATAAATATTGGTAGCACTCACTGCCACTTCCTTTACCCAAAATACTTTCTCTTTTGACTTGTCATTCCGCTTATTTTTATGAGGCTATAGATCCAATCAAGCATTCAGCGTGATTATGAAGTAGGAAATTATGGAACACAAATCACACTTAGACATAGCCATTAATGACGCGCTTACCAAACTATTAAAAACAGCTACATAAGGATGTTTGGCTTTTATTATATGCATACTTACTTACATAGCCCATCTTGAAACAATTGACCATGGGAAGTAATTGGCATAGCTAGACAGTAAATTGAAGAGAACTAAAAAGTAGAAAAAGGAAAAAGTATTGTTATCAAAAACGATCCATCCTAAATAAATGGGTAACAGGAGAGCATTTGGTATTAGTCGTCAATCATTATATGTCAAACGACTAGTGCATTGGCAAAATCACATACAGATTAAAGGCAAATTTCAGGTGTCAGATGTATCATTATTTTTTTGGCACAAACACAAAATTATCATACCCAAATGGTTACACATTAATGGTGTCAATTAAATTAAAAGTGTTGGGTTGCAAACAAAAATTTATGAACTTACGATTTTTTTAGAGAAAAAAGTGACTTACTTCATTTTATACGAACACATTCCACCATATAACTGAAAACTGAAAGACAGGAAAGCTAAACATTAAAAAACATCACGGACTAAGGTCGACGAATGGAGAAAAACCTACAGGGATGGTATACTAGCATGTGGCGTTGTAGTGCGTCCCACGTCGCAACATCCAAGTAGCATTCCGTACGGTATAGGCGTATTCCTGAATCCCTCGTATTTTGAATTGCAACATAATCTAATAAAAGACGCTGTGGGAGGTGTTCATATAGAGAGCCGAAATTATTGCAGACCAAAAAGGCAGTTGTGACGTGGCTGCATTTAAGCTTACGAACACTTACAAATGAGTCTTCGAATGAATTGTCTTGGGCACTGGCAGCAAGCATTATGGTTGGACACTATTTTTAAGCACTAAAATTTTAATGTTATTTTAACATCAGCACAGAAATAAAACAAAGGTTAACAAAAATGGTTTTCAGATTTACTTTTTTAGTGCAACAAAACGAAACCGGTGGTTGCGAATTCTCTCCGACAAATCGGGCAGTAATCACGCATGCTTGCTGGATTTTGAAAAGTACGTCTAAAACGTGTTGTCATAACTTCCTTTTGTCTTTAAATGCAGCGCCAAAAAGGCAATTAAAAAATTAGTTGCCTTGTAGAATTAATTAGTACACAAAACATGGCTAACCAGAGCAAAGCAGGAATAAATTTATTCACTTTGCTCAGTTCGTTAATAATATCCTACGAAATCCATGCATTCATATTTGCTTTTCTAAAGTAAATGGCAACTACCGAGGTACCGGAGTTTTGTGTGCGTTAGGAAGAGGGTACTGCTATCAAATGCTTATATGCATTCAGTTTGCTATCAGATCAAAATATAATTATTACTCCAGGGATCACTGATCGCATACATAGTGTGCAATTTCAACTTAGCAGACTTTAAGTAAATTCCACTCCCTCAAATTAGCTATTTAACTGCCTTTTACTTTGCTAAGATTAAGGAAATGCTTTCTAATAAACTAAGTCATATGTCCCATATGTTGGAATAAATTTGACGGAACTGAAAAAAAGCATTTTTATTCGTAAGAAATTGTTACTGCTCAGTCTTCTAAAAAAA
>NW_020170695.1:11097-12327 GCF_000524195.1 Echinococcus granulosus | reverse complement strand
ATTTGTATCTTTATTATGACTGAAGATGTTCCCCAAAGAATTGGCTACCCACATCTTCTCCACAAGTATTTAATTGCCATGTCTGCTACCGGCAACTGGATTTCGCTATTTAAGAGAGGCGTAGCATATGTGTAGTTTGTTCCTTTACTATTTATCACAAATTAAGAGGAACCAGATTACCGATAGCGACAACCCCATGCGAAAATGAGATTTCTTTTTTTAGAATCAACCTTAATTTTATGTGCGTGTATTTCAGTTAAGGCAAGCAAGAGACAAGCATAAACGCCTGAACTTACTTACATAGCCCATCTTAAAGCAATTGACCATGGGAAGTAAATGGCATAGCTAGACAGTAAATTGAAGAGAACAAAAAAGTAGAAAAAGGAAAAAGTATTGTTATCAAAAACGATCCATCCTAAATAAAAGGGTAACAGGAGAGCATTTGGTATTAGTCGTCAATCATTATCCGTTAAACGATTAGTGCATTGGCAAAATCACATACAGATTAAAGGCAAATTTCAGATGTCAGATGTATCATTATTTTTTTGGTACAAACACAAAATTGTCATACCAAATGGCTACGCATTAATGGTGTCAATTAAATTAAGAGTGTTAGGTAGCAAACAAAAATTTAAGAACTTACGATTTTTTTAGAGAAAAGGTGATTTACTTCATTTTATACGAATACATTCCACCATACAACTGAAAACCCAAAGACAGGAAAGCTAAACATAAGAAAACATCACGGACTAAGGTCGACAAATGGAGAAAAACCTACAGGAATGGTATACTAACATGTGGCATTGTAATGCGTCCCACGTCGCAACATCCAAGTAGCATTCCGTACAGTATAGGCGTATTTCTGAATCCCTCGTATTTTGAACTGCAGCATAATCCAATAAAAGACGATGTGGGAGGTGTTCATATAGAGAGCCGAAATTATTGCAGACCAAAAAGGCAATAAGCTTCATTTAAACTTACGAACACTTACAAATGTATCTTTGAATAAAGTGACGGAGAAGTCGTTCAAACCAGCGGAATTGTCTTGGGCACTGGCAGCAAGCATTATGGTTGGAACTATTTTTAAGCACTAAAATTTTAATGTTAATTTTAACATTAGCACAGAAATAAAACAAAGGTTAACAAAAATGGTTTTCAGATTTACTTTTTTGGTGCAACAAAACGAAACCGTTGGTTGCGATTTCCCTCCGACAAATTGGGCAGTAATCA
>NW_020170695.1:9783-10997 GCF_000524195.1 Echinococcus granulosus | reverse complement strand
GTGATACTTAGGACCGATTTCCTACGCTACACCAAAGCCGTCCTCAATTTTGCAGAAGGAACCTTTTCCACTCATCGAGCCACCGTGGCTAACGCAGATACCGAAAGATGACACAGATGACATCTGCAACGCCCTTTTTGAAGCTGCAGCCATTCCCTTGAAGAATCTGGATGACCTGTGTGCGCAGCTGACTCACATTCCCAACGACGGAGAAAAGAACTCCGTCAGCTTCTTTTTAAGTATGCGAATATCTTTTCATGGCAAGGCCCAAGACTGAAACGAACAAATATCGTTAAGCATACGATTAATATCTGGTGAAGCTAGGCCCATCGGGCAACCACCCAGAGGTATTCCACCTCCTTGGCGCGGAGATGTGAACCATCTGTTTGAAGAAATGCTTCGAGATGAGGTTATAAAGCCATCCAAGTTACCATGGGCCCCTCCTATCGCGATGGTAAAGAAGAAGGACAGCAAACTGCAATTGTGCATCGACTGTAGGAAGTTGAATGCCGTAACCATGGCTCCTTACATAGGTCGCAGTGGTTCTCCACCTTAGATCTGAAGTCAGGACATTGGCAAGTGGAGGTTGCAAAAACAGACCGGGAACGGGCTTTATGAATTTCAGACAATGCCCTTTGGGCTCTGCAACGCGGCGGCCACCTTCAAAAGCCTCATGTAAACAGCTCTGATCGGCCTATTCCCAAAGCATTGCATTATCCATCTTGATGACATTTTCGTTTTCGGTGGAGACATTAAGGAGAACAACGCCAACCTGATTCTGGTGTTGGACCGCCTACATGATGCAGGGTTAACCCTGAACCCGAAGAAGTACCGTTTCCTGTAACGCTCGATCACCTTCCAGGGGCATACAGTCTCGTCGAATGGAATAGCCGTCATCGACGACCGTGTACAACAAGTGAAGACATGGCCTACACTAACCAACTAAAAAGAGCTTAGCAGTTTCCTAGGTCTGGCAAATTATTACCAGCGTTTCGTAAAGGCATTTGCAAAGATCGCCAGCCCGCTACATAAATTAGTCGATAGGTCGGTGAGGAAAAATTTTAAGTGGGAGAAAGAGAACGATGAGACGTTTAAAGACTTGATATAAATGCCCTGCTCCACTTTGATCCTAGTATTGCCAAACTTCGAATCGAGCGCCCAATCGTTTGTAATGGATACGGATGCGAGCAACACGACCGTGGATGGTGTACTCT
>NW_020170695.1:7765-9683 GCF_000524195.1 Echinococcus granulosus | reverse complement strand
TGCACAGTACAGTAGACAGTAAAATTCATCGTATGTCCAGAACTGGCCTGGAACGTGATACTTAGGACCGATTTCCTACGCTACACCAAAGCCATCCTAAATTTTGCAGAAGGGACCTTTTTCACTCATCGAGTTACCGGGGCCAACACAGATACCTCGGTACCTAAAGATGACGTGCATGACATTTGCAACGCGCTTTATGAAGATGCAGCCATTCTCATGAGCAATCTGGATGACCTTTGTGCACAGCTGACTCAAAATCCCAACGACGAGAGAAAAGAACTCCGTCAACTCCTTCTTAAGTATGCGAACATCTTTTCATGGCAAGGCTCAAGACTAGGACGAACAAATATCGTCAAGCATAAGATTGATACTGGTGAAACTAGGCCCATCTGGCAACCACCCAAAAGTATTCCACCTCCTTGGCGGGGAGATGTGAACCATCTGGTTGAAGAAATGCTTCGAGATGAGGTTATAAAGCCATCCGAGTCATCATGGGCCCCTCCTATTGCGTCAGTAAAGGAGAATGACAGCAAACTGCAATTATGCATCGACTGTGGGAAGTTGAATGCCGTAACCAAAATAAATGCCTTCCTTCTCCCCCACATAAATGACTCATTTGGCTCCTTACATGGGTCGCACTGGTTCTCCATTATAGATCTGAAGTTAGGATACTGTCAAGTGAAGGCTGCAGAGGCAGACCGGGAAAAAACAGCTTTTACTTGCCAAACGGGCCTTATAAATATTCAAACCATGTCCTTTACTTTGCGACGCAGCGGCTACCTCCCAACGCCTTATGCAAACAGCTCTGATCGGCCTATTCCCAAGGCATTGCATTATCCATCTTGACGATATTCTCGTTTTTGGTGGAGACATTAAAGAGCACTATGCCCAAGAAAGAAGTTGAAACATCGCAGCATGTTAGGCTGGAGTGCACGATGACTTTACAAGCACACGACCTGCCAGCACACAAAGCCCAATTTTAGCATAGGCTTCTACTTGGATGCTTCTTTCGGGAATTGTACCTAATGTAAATGACAAAAGGGATTGTTTTGTAGCTGTTTGGAATCGTTATCAATCATGAAGTTGTACCCTCATCCTCTGGCGCTCTTGAATTTTCATGAATGTAGGAGTCATTTGGCTGGAATAGGCACTATTACCTCCTACCGCAAAGAACCGATGTAAAAGACTAGAGTAACATGTAGCTGTTTAGGCCGCAAACAGTACACTTAGCCTATAAAGTCACAAGGTAGGCCCTCTACAAGCAGATGTACCATCGTTAACTTATAAAATGTTCTTTGATGCTCATTGTTTTGACTGCAATGGCGTGAATGTCCGCAGTGAAATACAGTAAATGCCTTCAGATGTGTTTTCTTCCAGAGTCGGAACAGAAGAATAGGTAATACGTGCCCAACGTGGCGCGGCGTGACGGAGCGCAATCTTTCGCGCTCATTACGTTGCCGCAGCGGTGGCGAAGGTGTCAACGTCACTAAAGCCGAGGATTAGATTGTCTAGCAGTTGCCACGCCACTGCCACTGAAATACTTGTGAGAATCACATTCCACATCTGTGTATGCTGCCATGGCCCCAGGCCAGGTGCAAAGTTAGTAGCCATACCCATAATTATGTAGTAGTTGCGGAGCGAGTTCGATTATAATATTTGTCGAGATCACGCATTCATATTGTAACTACCTGCCAGCAAGGCCTTAATGCTGAAGAAATTTAGGATCTTGGAAACCAAAACTTCTCACGAAAAAAGTCAAGTGACAATTACTTCTAAATTTGTAAATATACTATGGATTCAAGGCCCTGACATTCTTCCAGCAAGTTTACCTACTTCCTCTTAACATTTTTGAATTTGCACTAATTTTTTTGGTAATCTTATCTTCTTACCTATTCGGCGGGCAGAATATCAACCT
>NW_020170695.1:5408-7665 GCF_000524195.1 Echinococcus granulosus | reverse complement strand
GGAGGTGGAAGTGAGTGCAATACAGTTTTTAAGGTAGTCACCAAAATATCCACAAACATCGTTAATCACCTCTAGCACAAATCTCGTGCTGAAGAAAATTTATAGGATTAAGAACACAAGAAAATACCCATTAGATTAGAGACGTAGTTGAAGAAGCAAGGCTACGAGCGAGGTGAGAGAGCCTACCTCCCACACTAGTTCGCTGGCTACCTCGTTCTACATGAGCCGAGCTTGTCCCCTAACCGGCAAACTTACTCTCTACAATCCTACTTATCTACCTATCTACCATTCGCCATCTTAGCATATCTACCCATCGAGTTTACTTCCACACCTACCGTAACCCCACTTCTCCACCTGACCTCCCCACTTACACCACTACCTCATTTCTTTCGTCTCAACAAACCATTTTCACTAAATATATGTCCACCAAATCCAGTTCTGTACCTCACTACTTCCAGTTCAACATCACCACCACTCTACATGTATTCACTTCTATGTCTCGCTTACTACTCAATACTCCAATCCTACACCACCTAATCTGACTCCAACTTTAGCTTCAATACATCCCCACTCTCCACATTTCCACATCTCTGCCTATCCACCCCACTTCCTACAAAGTTTCCTAGTTTCCTACTTCACCAAATCCACGGATGCCTCACTCCCTACGAAAATACCTCCCCAGATTACCCGTTACACATTCCACCACCATTCTGTTTCCCCACAATCCAACCTCAGTCCTTTGCTACATCCCTAGCTCCTTATCGCTCCTCAGCACTACATCACTACGTATCTACCTCAATTACCTTCGATTTGTCCAGTCCTTTCCCTCCCCACCTCTCTGCATACCCCGCCAACCAACTTGCCTACGATTTCGTCCTCTTCCAAAGTACAACGTCACTTCCATCCTACATTCGTAGCCATATGGTATACACCGCATCCGAAGATTTTTTCTCAGGTTGCTTATGCAAGCAACCGTGGAAAATAAAAGTATAGCTACAGCTGGGTGTCAGCATACAACTCGTAACCTCTATCTACCGCACCTACTCGCAAATTTCACAGCTGCCATAGTCGCAAAACCGCATTTCTCAACCCGACCAACCCATCTATTGGTACAATAATTGCCAGGTAAATCAAATACACTTCATATTATCGCGCAGATGGAACGAATGGAAGCATTGCGTTTTCGAAATAACACGATATCTGCAATAGAATTCACACACACTCTTATCTCCAATTAAAAGCAGGCAGCGTGCCAAGCAGACAATTTCATCAATTGTCGCTAGTGTCGGGTTCACCTCTCTCCTCTCCAGTAAATCCTCTTTGCAAACTCTAATAAGGCATGTTCACACAAGAGAACGACTACTGAGTATCATTCAGTAATGTCGGCATTCTACTGCAAAGCTGAATGATATACAATGCTCGCTCTACCACTGGCCGGGAGGCAATCAACTCGTAGTCGATTGATCTAGGTACAGCACTCCGTTAGAATTTGCACCTGATTCAATCATTGGAAACCTTTGAACAGCCAATGCCATCCATATCAACAACAGGCAGGACCTCATATGGAGTAGCAAATGTGCATTGCATAGAGACACAGAAACAGCACGCCGACCAATGCATTGTCTGTGAGGTGAATCTTCCACCAAGCGGGTACCTCCAACGGTGTTGGCTTATTCACTTGGGTTGTAGGTGGCACGAATTCATTTATGACAAGTTCCACGCAATAACGGTGGCAGTAAATGAGTGAGTCAGCAGGTTGTGAGGACAGGTAACATGCCGTGCCACATTTTGTCACCACTGTGAATTCAAAGGTAATTGAAATGATTTGAATTAAACCCATGAGATGAAATCAATGCGCCTGAGATTGTGCATAATTTGACGTTGATTGTCTATTATAATTTGGCTGTGGTGGTCCTTAGGAGCACAGTCTTACGTGACAATTGCCTTACAAGCACATTAAAGCAAACCATCAGCCGAGATGGAATGCTGGTCAGTAATAGTACTGGATGGTGGATTGTGTGGAGAAGACGATGCAGGATTTGCGGTTAAGTTGGGTTGGGCTCGAATGCTGTTGGTGAGACAGTGATGGTGTGTGGATTAAAGTATACATCGAATATGTACACGCGTGTGGGCATTTGATGGGGTTGCGTTATCAGATCTTTTGTTGAGGTGGTAGCTAATCCATCAAGATTGATCTCTCTAACACTGACCTTCACATCGTGGCTGACAGATGGCAGGCTATTGAAGGCTGCACTAC
>NW_020170695.1:4210-5308 GCF_000524195.1 Echinococcus granulosus | reverse complement strand
TACCCATCGTGACAATTTAGAAAATCAAAACTTCAGTAAACAAGTGTTAATGAAAAGCAAAGCATTTATTGCCGGCGGAGCCGATGGAAAGATCATAAATTCCTCCCATTACTAGTCAGGTGCAACCGCATATTTAGGTAAATTCACAAAAAGCTGACTACCGACTATTCTCGCCAGCACTTTTGTATGATGGTAGCGGCCTCTGTACGAGTCAAGTGCCAAATGAGTGAAAATGGTTTTTGAGGATGTGACTTCCAGTATTCAGTGACCCAATAAATATCTTTCAGGCTCTTTACAGTATTAATAAGCTCCGGTTTTGCATGATTATTTCGGTATAAATCAAGTGTTAGGTAGTCAAGGTCATTAAAAGAGGAATGAGGTGTCCGAAAGGCCCAACAATGCATTACAGCTAGTGTTTGATTTGGTAAGTCCTATTCGTGCATAAACGTAAAGGCCAGCACAGTGTTAAATTTTGGATTTTCATCTGCCCTCAATGTCGCTTTTTGGTAAAATAATGGCGTAAAATATTCTTTACAGCTGCGACTGAAATCCTAAATTAACACTAATAATGAATGCATGAGTAGCTATTTCAAACTCTACTTAACTACATAGTAAATACTTGTTGTTGCTGCTGTTCAATTTTACTCGATGCTCATAACCCAATTTTCTAAGAAGAAATACATTGTTGGGTATTCATAGATAAGGAGTAGATGTTGACGGAATGAAAACGTTTGCCAGAAAAAAAATCTTTTGCTACGACCTGGATCAATAGGCGAAGTAAAATTGGTTCAATCGTTGTAAGCAAATGCAGCTTAGTGTATTCAAGAGGCATGGTTAAGTCAACTACTTAGTAAGGTGAAAGGAATGATTTACCGAGGCAGTCTTTAGGTGAATTTGGACTTTCGTGATTGGTAGGCTCTTGTAATCTTTTGCATATTTTTAAGAGAATGTCCTCGAGAAAAAACAAAGATATTAGCCATGGTGTTTAGTTAGCTATACCTTAACAGCAGATTGCGTTTGTTAACACAGGCAAAATAACAGGCTGTACGCAATTTTAAAGTTGTTGCGATTTTTTTTAGACAACAATAAAAGCCATGC
>NW_020170695.1:2147-4110 GCF_000524195.1 Echinococcus granulosus | reverse complement strand
CGGTGAAGGAGATAATCAAGTCGAGCAAGACAGCCAGATGAATATATCGAGACTTTAAGATTTCCTCTAATTGGTGCGACTTTGTGGTATCAGGATAACGTAGTCTTCCAAGGGCCTACTGATGCCAGGCTCATTAATATGAACGATTCTTTAGGAGTTACGTAAGCAATTATGCCATGTAAGTGCATCGAAGATGCTTGACACCTCAAACAAAGAATATTGGTGTCGTTCGCTCACCCCGGACGTACTAGATTTCTGCTCAACCTGTGTTACATGCAGCGGCTTCCAATGATCGCACTACCCTACTCCATGTCCGCAGGTTTCCCAGGTGAAAGCGCAGGCATTAATATCATGGCCCTCTAACATCCGCCAAGAGAGGAAATTGATGTATCCTGATTATGCTAGACTACTTCACAAAAGTAGATAAGGCAGAAGTTATGACCACATAAGGCGCTGAAACCGTCAGTTCAGTTTTATCCAATCTGTGGAATTATCAGCACGAAGTGTTTAAAGCGGTACGCATCGATCAAGATCCTGATTTTGAAAGCCCAGGACTTATTGAACTCTGTAAGACTTTTCACATCTCGAAGACGCCCATGACACGTGACCATCTGCAAAACAGTGGTCACATGGGAAGTACAAATTGAATCCTGCAGTTTTTGAACAAGATGTTTTTGGCTATTTTCACATTAAAGTTAACATCACCAGATATGCAGGCAAGAATGCGCATCATGCCAACTATATGCATTATAATTTCAAATTACTCCATCAGGCAGCTTAGCATGTTACTTGATCAGAAAGAATTCAAAATTCGATATAGTATAATAAATGTTTGCATATTTTCCAGTGGATCATACATTACTAAAATTTTCGGCTTTCACCATTGGAATCCGACATTGCTAACATAGGGCTTTTCAGAATTACATGGGAATTGTGTGGTATCTGTAATGGAGTCAGCAGTAATGTTCCGTCAGCTAAAAGTGCCTAGCGTATGAAGAGTTCAGTGACTCATCCCATTTAGCTTCATGTGGCATTTTACAGGCCTTATGAATGTCAGTCATTCTCCTTTTGCTTAAAAGGTTTCCTTTTCGACCTAAATATGTAAATGAGTAAAAGATGTTTATTAATGTGCTCACATTGTTGGGAGTAATATGTCATTTCTGAGGTCTATATCTTCAAAATTTACTGTCTACGATCGCGATCATTTGTAAGTGAAGTCATATAAATTGCTTTTCGTTTGGAAATTCTATTCTGTTTTGCAAGTGATGATCTAGTGCAAAGACATTTTGATGACCTACACATAGAGAAGTGGAAACTAAGGGTGGTACGAACGATGAGTATCAGATGGCACCTTCCTCCTTCTTTTCTTTCCCCGATCTCTGCTCCATTTGCCTAAAAATTTCTTAGTGCGGCATTTGCGTAGAGAAAGTTCATCGAGAGACAGGAGTACAATTAGAGAATAGCCTCCTCTATGTGGTGTTCTAAGAGCACCTTAGTACGTGCAATAGAGGCCGTTCGGTCATTGATTTTGAAGGGAATAATGTGACTGGCCGATGTTACTCGGTATAAGGTCAATCATTTGTTCCTATAAATAACCATGAATGAGCAGCTAAATGAATGAATGAAATGGTAAGTGGGTGACTTGGACTCGGTTGGCATGTAATCCTAACTTTAGTCTCGTTCCTGTCTCATTTGCGTCGGATGAACAATCGGTGGGTGGATCGATTAATAGAAAAATCTGATCTGAAGTAGATATGTTTTCCTTTCTCTTACAGGTGAAAGTTCAACATCATCCAAAACACTTGTGCCCTTACGCAATATTGAGGCCATCTTGACAACCAGGACTCACAATCCGGTAACTGTACCCTTTCCTACCGGCTGGCCAGCAGCAGGCTGCCAACTCTTGCGTGCACCAAGAAATGCATAGGGATAAGTGAAGCGGGTCCCTCTTCTACCGTTTTCA
>NW_020170695.1:0-2047 GCF_000524195.1 Echinococcus granulosus | reverse complement strand
TTATCAAACTCCCAAGCACTACCTTGACGACAAAATGTGTGACGGTTTTCTTTAGCCAGCCTTGTTTAAGTCGGTGTCTTTATGTGTATCTCTGCCTTCAGCGTCGTCCTCTCGAATGACGCATTCAAAGGCAGCATACCATTGGGTTTTAAGGAAGTAGTCATTACAAGACAAAGTTAAGAAAATGCGAGACAGGTGAAATGTGTGATGTCAGAGGTCATATTTGCTACAACTTTTAGTTATACCGCGAAAGCTACGAGGACAAATCTTACATAGTCCTATAGGCTAACTGAGTATCATCCAGGGAGTACCAAGCATCAGATTTACCAGTGTCAGCCCCTCTGACTAAAAACGATAATTCCTCATTTTGGAATATGCTAGGGCTTGGTGAATTACCTGTCTCGCATTTTGAATACTTTACACTTCCGTAACAATTCGAAGAATCTCTTCCATTTATATGCAAAATAGATTCCTATATCATTAAGTGGAACAGTCAGAGGTTAGAGCCAGAAGAGAAAGTAGTCTAGATTTGAAACACCTTTTCTTCATCAGGCAGTGGAAGAGCGTTTAGCAGGGGCAGCCAAATTTTTTCTTTTGCCTATACTAACTCTCAAATTTTTCAGTCTCATTCAAACATTTAGAACGTTGGAATCATCTTGACTGCCATCACAGCCGTGTTCAACTCTGCAAACAGGGAAGGTTTGTTGCGACTTTTAGTCTCATCTGCCTGGCAAACCAGTTTGAACAGTTTGAAAGTCATCAACAGCCTTGTTTAACGCAATGAGTTTTGGAAGTTGATTTGTTGTCATCTATATAGGTGAAAGAGGTTTTAAGATAGAATTATGAGGGGGAGTCAGGCATACCTAACTGCTCTTTCTAACCGTGTGCATGTCCAAACTGCTGCTTATTTCAGGATGTGAAATGAGGCATTTAGCACGTGCATTAGGTGGAGAGGAATTGCAACGATGAAGCCGAGGAGGACGAAAAAGATAAGGAAGAATTTAAGGAAGACTATCTTTCCAATATTGCAGGATTGCAGTCATCCAAGGAATGCTTTTGTTTAACCGGTGACTTTGGGCATTCAGCAGCTCTTTAAATAGTTTAAGGGTGAAACCGCTGAATATCATAAGCTGTCTGTCAGGCGAAAGCCCAACCCTCATCCTTGTGATTCATAGCAAGCAGAAAGCATCAGGCTTAACTTAATAATGGGTCAGATGCTCTACACTTCTAAAAGCAATGTAGCGACCTCATGGATGCCAAATTGTATAGAATTTAGAGAGCCAAGAAAAAATGAGGTGTACAAACATGGCAACTTTGAAATAAAGTGCAGAAATTAGAGTAGTATTCATAAATCATTTACAGGTTTGTCAAGGCATCGACCTTACCATTTCAATAGCTTGCGGTGAAACACGAATTTTTATCCGAAAACTAAGCAACGCATTAGCGTTTGACTGACAGCGAAGGGAATTGAGAAATACCCTTAAATTAACCAATGATTCAGGCCTGGGCGTCATACAATTTCTGCCCTGACTTTAGTCTTGCATGACGGAAAGTAATCTGCCATTATGGCGTAAGTTGTGTCAAAACCTGGGGCAGAGTTTGCAGAATACAATGTGAACAAATGACAATTGCGAGGGTTCAGATTCTGCGATCAGAATATTTTTCCGGTTGCAAATCAGTAAAAATGATAGTTGTCGTGACAGAAACCATTCTTTCATACTATCGCAGCTGTTTTTTCCAATAACTCAGGTCAAATAAGCACTTGTTTACAGTTTTGAGGTTTGTGATTCACGCCATTTAAAAAGGTCAGATAAGTCGCAATGACATTTTCCCTTAAAATGCGTTAAATTTCCTTCTCATAGTACTATTGCTATGACCCTCATCTACTTTGCCCCTCTCCTCCACTTTTGCACTGTAGATACACGACACTATTCTTCTGGGTAGCAAAAACGCTTCTCGAATCAAACAGGGGAACTGTAAACCTATGGAGGAATCAATTATCAAATTATAAGGCGCGACTTTTAAAAGGGATGAGTTGGGATAAGTT
>NW_020170696.1:18582-23371 GCF_000524195.1 Echinococcus granulosus | reverse complement strand
TTGACGGGCAAGCAGAGGACTAAACCAAACTGGAAATGCATTTCCCAAATCCACACACCTCTGTGTCTACCCTCAAATCCCACACTACCACTACCAGTAGTTACCAACTAGTCGCCATCCACCTGTTTACATTCCGTGCATTTCTCAAGGAGTGAGGTTCGCACAGGTAGACTGGCACCGCTGACTAGGCCTACTACCTCCACCTGCCCATTTCGTAGTAAGTTCAGCCCGACTTAGTTTAAGGTCACACTTACCGTCATTGTTGCGTGCATGACACGGCAAAAGACTCAATTGGCACCAGTTTCTGCTCGCTTGCTTGGGCTGATGCAAATTGCTAATGATACCATGGAAATGCGGTACTGGCAACTCATGGATCGTTCAGAGTGGCGTGAACTTCCAATTGGTCTACCTTGTTGCGGCCATCTCGCAACCTATCCCCAACATTAATATTGAGGCCTATGACGCACTGGCTATTCGCCCATGCAGTGAGGAACCGCTTAGATCGTCAACGTGAATAGCTGAAATCACATGTATTTTGAAACGATTGTTTGTATGCAGTGAGAAGGTCGCTTAGAATGGAGTGAGCCACACAACAACGTTGTGACAATGCACATTGTTGAATATCCCAAGATGCTCGTACAGGCAAATGTGATGCAAATCAGAGTGCTCCATGGATTCTATGTGGGCTGCAGCCAGGTAAGGAATGAATGAATTAATAAAGGACTGCGTTTTGGTGGATGGGGATGGTAAATGAAACGCAAAGAGGACACATTGAAGCATTAATGAATGCTTGTGTGTAGCCACCGAAGAGCAAAACGAATAACAATCAGCCATGGGTCAGGTCCAAAGAACCACATCAAAATTTTAATCTGTTTCAGTTTAGACATTCAACACGCCACTCCTCAGGTACCCACTCTCACCTTTCATCATGCCTTGAGTGGCTCCACCCGATCTGGGTGTGACGGTGGCGCCTTCGAAAACAACGTGTGGTAATTGCTTTGTGTGAAAGAGCATTCCATTTGTGCGAGCCGCCTAGTCACACTTTCTTCGCCTGTATGACTGTGGCTCTTCTCATTGTGCTCTGATCAGTGCCAACCACGTAGGGCGTGGTGGTGGTTGTTTAAACACCAGCATTGGCTGAGACGTGACACCATCGAAGCACGCGCACCTCTTCATCTGATTTTACCACCAGATTAGAAGAGGTTTTCAATTGTTCTTTGCACTTTCTCATTTTTTTGGTCTAGTGGAATAAGTAAGTTTCTGCAGTCTGAACTTGCAAATGAAGCCTCAAACAGTGTTGCAGTTCTAATCTCGCATGCACTGAAGGTGGATAATAATAAAATAAATGCACACTGGCTTGCGTTTTCCGTCCTATGACAGCTTACTTCATTGTAGGCTCATAGCTGCTGTCAGGATAAGCAGATAGGAAATTAGAAAAGGAGGGAGGGAGAGGGACAATGTAGACCTCACTCGGTGACACATTTCCCTTCCTCCATGGAATGCTAAACTATATAAAGTGACAAATTGAGTGACCGAAATCACATGTATTCTAGAAGGATTGCCTTTGTGTATTCAAGAGATTGTTTATGATGTTGAGAGCCACATTATGTTGCGGTGACAAGGTCCGTTGTTGACATTTCTGAGGAGGTCACTTAGGAAGACACAAAGTGCAGTAATGGCTGGTGTGTCATAACAATCTCCGTGAGCTGGTGTTAGGTCATGGATAAATGAAAGCAGAAGGGTGTTGGGACGGTGAGTAGACAGATGGCTGCATGAAGGCTTCAATGTGCTCCATTCTGGGCAGTCGCAGAAACGCAAAACCAGTTGCAGTCCACAAGTGGTTGAGGTGAGTGTTGGATAGGCACATCTAGAATTTCATAATTGCCTGTTTCGCAGGTTTGATTGAAGGGTAAGTAATTTTATGTGCTTATTTGTCCATTTCTCAAATCATGTCTCCACCCTCACAAACCGAGTCTCCTCGCTGTACTGCTAAGGCTGCACACGTTCTCAAACTTTTGTGCATTTGCTCGTAGTCCTCCTTCATGGGCTGTTTTCCGGTGTCCGTCCACTTGATTGCCTCCACACACATCGCACACGTACTTTCTCGACGCTCCTCTGATGTCTTCTCCCTCATTTCCTCGTTCTTCATTTTCCTCTTTATGCTGTAGCTGTGGTGGTTTTATGGCTCCACGTAATTCCTCCTCCCTGCATTTGTCCACTTACCTCCGCTTCAGTGGTGAATGACATGAGCCGGCTAGAGGCGGTGTGCGTAGGCATACTTCACTTCGCCAATAACACAGAAAGGGCTGAATGCAATGCTTGGGATGTTTGTAAGTAGAAACCTATGCTATGCACTGCCAATTATACTGTCAACGCAGCAATTGTGTGAAGTTCCAGCTACATGTCTGACCGTGGTAGCAGAAATAGGAGACGTGTCCCTAATACATTGTAAGTAGGGTGCAATTTTTAAGTAACTTGGTAATATAAACAGCCGTAATTTGGCGCATACCCACACTACTTGTACTGCATCTCAGCAAATGCAAAGGCGACGTTTTAATCAAGGTTGACAATCACGCAGACTACGGGAAGAGCGCTCAATCCTCAACTTGGCAGACAACCAATTTCACTTCACGCAATGCAAGAAGGAGTTGTTAAAGCAGAGCGCGGTGCTAATTACAGTTGATACTTACGAGGATCTCTGAAACAGACTTCTGAACTAACCCACATGACCTGCATTCCATGACATTTTGTACCAGTAACTAACCTATTTTACATCCGCACCGACAATATTCAATTCCCATTCTAGTAGGGCAACTACCTAAACCACAACGAGAAACTGCCTCAGCGATCAGGATACACATTTCGGGTTTAGGGCAATCGCAGGAAGACAAGCAAATGCCGTTATTGTGGGGTGAGGAGACGCCATTTAATGCTCTACCTTCGTAATACAGTCTGGTTAATAACAGAGCTGAACATGAGACAGTGCTCTTCAAGCACCAGTCAATACAGATTTGTTGATTTGCACAGTAGCACGAGACCCACCAATCGCACCCAAATGGTTCGTAGAGATATAATACTCAGTGCTGACTTAAGTGTGTGTAAAATCAACACACCATCCAAGTCCCACAGAGCCGCACCAACGAGGCACTCAGTCCTGCGCACGAAAAGTAGCAACATCTCATCTACTAGGCAATTTCTCAGTAGACATCCTTACACGATGACCAAGACATGCGACACAATCGCACCACTTACTTCGGGTTCAAGCAGCCACTAGGACTTAGGCAGAGCAGCAAATGTTGTCTAGCATTAACGAATGCCAATGCACTTCCTCCAGGAATAAACCCACAGCAACTCATAAAGCAGAAGTAAGGGCACAAATACCACGTGCTAAAAGAATACTCATCAGTATATCGGGTTGAGGTTGGTAATGTCCCTCAGGGTTCTATCTGTCGCCGCACTCAACACTTTAATCGCCCGCACCTTTTAGGAGGGCTCTATGTAGATGTCGATTGCCGCCATGAGAATGTTTCTTGGTGACGAAGACATCTCCCTGTTGCTTCCATCATCCTTGTGTCCTTCACCACACAGCAATGAAGGCAAATCTGCTTTTAGGCGCAGACGTCTCCTCATCATCATCATTTCCCACCTCTCTCGAGGCTGCAATCTCCTCCTCTGTCACCACACAACCCATACATCCTACCTCGCAAACACCACGCATTTCCTGCGTGTATAAAAGAAGCACTCGACAGTGATGTGTTGACATACAAATGCAAGTATGCAGTTCTGCAACCAGGTCACCACTCCTTCCCAACGCCAACATTACATCTGCTCTCCAAATTGACAATGGCTTCAAGCAGGAACCCAGTCAATACATTCGTGACAGCGCTGTACAATAAGTCGACGAATACCGATCACTCACTGCTTCCATTAAGGCTTCAGGGAATCCATAAAGTTCCAGTAGGAGAGATCGATGACAAAAGCAAAGTAGTGCCTACCGTAAATGACTAAATCGGACCAGCTCTCTCAGAAGGCCAGCCCCACCCCATCTTCAAGTCCTCCATCACAGCCAGTACAAGAAAATGACGGCCAGTGCACCTATCTTGATCCAAAATTCCTAACAAACGCAATGCCTTCTCATGCCCCAAGAAATTGCATTCACGTTCCCGAACAGCAGCAAATGGGGCAGCCGAAACAACAAAGCAAGTGCAACCAAATCCAAACCCGATTCATTCACAGCCATCTCCTTTTGCACACAACATTCGACTAGATGCACTGGAAACGCAAATGCCACCAATGCGCAAGTGACAATCTATGTGTGGTAGATGTGCAATATTGCCCACCCCGTGACAACCATTAGTAGCAGGAAGTGTCAGAGCCAAATTCACTGCCACAATTCAGATGCTTATCACCTCTGACACCATTCATTGCTGTCTTTCCATCAAATCCAAAACTCCTCCCATTGACAAGATCCCACATCCCAACACATCACCCTGCAACATGCTTTGCCAAAACACCAACTCATATCCAGCACACGTCACACATTTGTGACATGTGCACCCACTTAACGCAATCTACCAAACATCAGTAACGTCAGTGGCGAGAGGTTAACCAATATGAAGCAGTGTGGCCTGCAAGCGGACAATGGGGTAAGCACATCTCGTCAACAGCCACGAGATGTCACCCAAACAACGCAATTCCGAAGTCTTCTCGATGCTCACACTTCTTGCTAATTTACTAAAGCAGGCAAAATACCACATGGATAAATGAGTGACAGAAACGAGTAAATACT
>NW_020170696.1:14264-18482 GCF_000524195.1 Echinococcus granulosus | reverse complement strand
GATGCTAAAAATGGGCCGAGTGATGTGGCCACAACCTTAAATGGGAACATGACAAGCTTCCAATATTGGCCAACCAGTCATCAACACATTCGACAGTCGGTCTGCACCGATGACAAGGAAAGTGGGCAACAAACACACCAGTCTTGACAAGGACCACATGTTTAAGTCGATGCTTGCAAAGCAAAAAAACAATAAAGCGGAAGCTAACGGGTAACTCACTCACTTGGCTTTCCATCATCTAACATCGAGTCACTATTGGAATCAGCCCAAATGTTAGAAACCACTTCCACAATGTGGATCCTACAAATTCCAGGAGAGCAGTTATTTAACAACAAAGTGATAGCTAAAGATGAACAGACGCAATCACACGCACCTGCGGTGGCCGACCACGAGCGTGACAATCTTCTCACATATCATTCCACTTGGGTATTTGAAGAAATGGCCCAATTCGATGCAGTTCGTCCAGACTGTGCACCACGTGGGAAGCACTACAATTTATTGGAGAAAATGGACATGACTGCATAATAAAAGACTAGCGAAATGACAAATACTGCAGACATGAAGAATAAATCCAACTAACTCGGACGGATTCGCCTTCAGAAACCAACCATCTTGAAACTAGTGAGCACCACTAATGTTTGACTCGCAGTCTCCAACACTTTGCAAATTTGGGAAACAGAGGAGGTGGAGTAATCGTTACGACGGAGACACACGAATATTTTGAGTGGAAAGCAGAAAAGCATGCTGCGTGGCATGCCAGTTGGGCTCGCACCACCTTCCGACCCTCAAGGAGCTGCATGGGGCTTTCTGGTGCCTGTGGAGGAAGAACGATATCTATAGCCCGATTTGACCTACCAAAGCATGCCATAATTAGTAAAGCAATTGCCTACCAGAGCACAAGCTTGTCTTTCACTAACCTGCGACGTTTTAGGAAGACGAAGAACCGATAAAGACGCATTTGACAAATACTGACCACCAAATACTGTCTTGCTAAGTGGTGCTTCACCAACGGCGGAAAACAATCGTCAATTTGTTAATGGAAGTGTTAATCCAGAGAGCATTCCAAATAATAACAGGAGTGTCGGCACATGGGTCGGCGTATCATAGGCACGAAAAGCAAACGCGCCTCTTTATAAGTCAGCTCAGAAAAATTATATTTCAAAATTTTACAGCCTAAAATTGTTACACTTAGCAATGTTTAGGAAATACCCGGAAATACTTGTGCTTAAAACAGTGCCAAGCATTAAAGCAGCATTTTCTAATATTGCTTCGTTGAAATAATTCACTATAATTTACTCATAGAAAAGCAATAATAGAGAATTGGGTGTAAGGATTTCAAAGAGTGTTTTCACAGCTTTAATTTTTAAGGTGATTTTAGTGTTTTAAGTACAAAAGTTACTGCATTCACACCAAATTAGTGAAATAGATGTTCCGCGTAACATTTGACCGCAGAGCAAACACTAGTTAAGCCACAAAGGAAGGCAAGCTGTTTCGTACTGTATACTTTTTGATATAACTCGAAACCATGCATCAGTTCAATACCGCTACCTCTGTCTTTTCAACTACCATATGCAAGGCAAAAACCCATTTACTTAATGTTTTTTCACCAGCCTGGTTATAGTGCATGAACATCTACTTCATTTGCTAATTATTTTAGACAACGGCGTCACCTCAGTCTTCGTCGAAGTAGTAACCGGCTGAAGCGCCTTGAAGAACACTGACACTGCAATAAACACTTACTTAGACCTAATCCAGTGACCAACGGCCACCACCAAATAAATGTAATAATTGTGCTAAGGTAAGAAACCAATGACATCAAATAAGGAAATGCGTCACAACAAATCAAGTGACATGTAAAACTTTATCTAACACACATGTCGACAAGGCTACAGCAGCAACACCCCCGAAAGTCGTTGGAGAATGCATGACTGCTGCTACTTGAGAAATGCAAGGATAGCTCACGGATGGAGGAGGAATCGAAGGAAACAGCTAGTAAGTGCCGGCTGGAATCTAGGCATCTCCTACTTGCCTGTCAAGTGAGGCGTTTGTGCAATGAATGCGCCCTTACACGAAGGAGAACAATGGCCCACCCAATCACCTGAACCACCTACTCGTCCCTGCATTCCGCTACTTATCTTCCCCACGCCTCTCTCTTCACACGTATCAACCGGTCCAGATTTGCGTTCTTCACAAGAAGATGACTTCACAACTGGTGATGACATCGTTTCCATGTGCATGCCCTATGTCTTGTTATTCACTCCGACTGCTTGCCTCAACACCCAACGTGATTGGCACAGCTCAGGGCACAATAATGGCCTCCATAATCAAACAGACGAATACGTCAATGCGCTAGCGCAATGCATTCAAGCTCTTCAATTACCACACTCTGTTTTTGAAGACGCCTCTTGATACACCCAACTGGGATGGAGTCGCACCTGCTCGTCACCACTGATGAGGCGGATAGTGGATACTCAAGCAGAAGCATGGAGTGGGCCCCATTAATGGCTAGTGGAGACATCACCACTACTCACACCTCACGCACAGTTGGTGTGGATGTGGTTGGTATATGTGGCCTTTTGCCCTGCTCCGACATCCACCCATCATCGTTGGCACCTCCTCACCCCGCCGAGTGATCCCACTGCACAGTCTGCCTTGCCGCCACTTCACCTTCCCTATGTGGCTTAATTGCATTACCGTACAAGGAGGTGTATTGTGCGTCCCTCCTCGACCTTGGGTGGTGTGAACTGTCCCTCGTAAACACCTAATTTGGCAAATATTTTAGTGCTGATCGTAGGAAATGGTGTCAACTTGTGTGAGCACCCGGCAGTGCAGTGAAGAGAAGTCGTAACCGCGAAGAACATGCATTATTGTTGTGCAGTAATATTAAGAGGCTGATGGCCTTACCCGCGTACCACGACACGGTTCCACGTTCTAAAGAGGACAGCAAATGACTGCACACATTCCCTCCTAGCCAGCTTCGTGCATAGCTGTCATCCAGATCATCTTTCCACTTCGACCATCACAAATTGACTGGTGCTTAAACAACCGGCCACGATATTTCGATCCACTCCTTTGAATGGTTCTGCATGTGGAGCGACATTTGGTGCAAACATCACTTCTACATCCCCTTGAGGTGTAATATCCGCAGTTCCCCACTAACAGTAAACTGCATTGGGGATGGAGGAATGACTGGCTGCAAATATTTCAGATCAGTGCTTGCGGCATAGTTGCACAAGGACGTCCAACTGCATGGCAGTCATGTTTGGGCGTATCCGATGCAAAGATGTGGAAGCACATTAATGCGCATTTTAGGAGAACTTGTCAACGGTGCAATCCACTCGAAATGAATGCATGCGCGACTGACACATCTTGACACATACACACAGGATTGTCGTTACCGTAACCAAAGCGGGCTCACGCTTCGTCGTGTGCCAATGACCTGGATTGCAGAGCCATGGCGCATGCGTGGCTTCCATTGTCTCGTCGTTGTTTATGGTGTGTCGGGTGGGGTGGAGAATGGCGAAGATGCAGGGGAGGTGGCAGTTAGTCACATGTTGTCTCCTCCGGTGTTCACAATGCCCTGGTCAATCTGACAGACACAATCACACCCACCTGCCATTATCAATAACGAGCATGCCAATCTTCGTACCCACATCATCTCACTCGGGTATGTGAACTAACATTCCTACTCCAGAGAGTTCGTCCAAACTGTTGACCACATCAGAAGCGCTACAATATATTAGTGAAATGGACATGACTGTGAAAGAACAGACTTGCGAAAAGCGATATATATTACAAAGGAAATAAGAGATGTTGGGGTGCGAGACTTAACGTTTGTCATGTATTCCACCATGCCAAGTGTTGGCAGAGTGGAGATGGCAAGCACTCTTAGCCACATAAGTGATGTCTGAAAGCAGTAGATTGTTCATCTGTCTTAACTGGTGTTGTAAATAACAAGTGAAAAGAAGCCTCAACCCGTGGCGAAATAAGAGATGTTGGGGTGTAAGACTTAACACTTACACACATTCACGTCCACAAATCACCTCCCGGTGTGAGTAGAGTTGATGTTTTTCCATTAGCCATCAATTGGATTCGCACCTTGTTTGTGGATGAGCCTCTAGCGTTCGACTCATCAGTGATGTCAAGCAGGTGTGGCTCCACCCTACTTGGGTGTATCAAATGGCGTCTTCAAAATGCAGAGTGCGGTGATGGTATTAC
>NW_020170696.1:12293-14164 GCF_000524195.1 Echinococcus granulosus | reverse complement strand
TGCGTAAAATTACCTTTCATCGTTATTGCGGCAGTAAATAAGGCAAGTTTGTTAAGAAGTTAGCTTCGTGGTACTACACGGGAACGCGCAACAACCGGTTACCTTAGGCGCGCTCACGTGTCTCCTATGAGTGGGGTAGAGCTTGATAGAATTTCCGTCTTATGCTTGAAACACCAACGTCAATCAAACTGTCACTCATGGCGGCACACAGTGGTGGCGACTGTGTCTATGGCTACTTCATTCCTTTCCAGCACGACGATAACCGAGAATATCCATGACGTGGGCTACGCACCAGAGAGAGGCACATAACATTTGTCAGTTGGAGCCACACAAATGTAAGCCATGGGATGGAACGCAAGCCTATATTTGGCAATCGCACTTCCCACCTTCATCTCACCTTAATTTTCTCATGACAGAATTGGTGCCTTTTTTGTAAAAAGGCCTGCGTTACAAGTGGTAACACGTGGTGCTGTTAACTGGACATTTCATTCCGTTAAGACTAGCGCAGGATATAGATGGCGTTGAATGGTGCTGGCGCAACCGCCAAAATTAGGGCGGATGAATCCTTCCGTACATGCAAAATCCTTCCAAATCTTCCATGTTCATATTGAATGTACCCAATGTTCATTTCACGAGGACATTCCACTCGCACCGTAGCTGCGCCAGGAGAGATTTGTGAAGTAAGGTAATGCCTCCTCCACATTAGTATGGATTCTCCAATGTATGTGATGGTCATTTATGAAGGCGGAGGTAAGTCTATAACTGTATGTTTACATCGAGCAGGGTGGTAGGCAAGGAGGTGAATCAAAGATGGGCAGTGGTTTGCGTTTGGTAAAAGCAGAGAAGGATGTTGCGAGCTATATTGACAGCAACTGCGCACGGTGGTACCAGTAGTGGTGATGATTTGCACAAGCCACCAATTGGATCAACTCAATGCTCCCACCAGAGCCTCCAATTCTTCTTTTATCAATGACGAAATGCAGGAACCCCTCTTCGCTGTTCCGGTGCCTAAAAGAGCGTCTTTAGAATGCTCTGAGATTGTGGCTGAATTTTTAGTGGTTTCGTTTATATGCCCCACTTCGTCACCTAATTTAAACACTTTGGCATTAAAATTTGACTACTGCTAATGCAAGGACTCCAGATGAGAGGCTCTGTTCGGTCTGTCAATGTGCGACCCGTCTGCTACCCTAGCCTAGATTTGATCAGCCCATGGCTGCCTTCAGCCTATTTGGGTGTTTTGGAGGTGCCTTCGAAAGCAAAGTGTTGTAATTGCAGTGGGAAAATGCATTCCATTTGAGCAACCCGCTTAGTTGCACTTTCTTCGCCTGTATGGCTCTGGCTCATCTCATTGTGCTCTGACATGTGCCAACCACATAGGGCGTGGTGACAGGTGGTCAAAGTGAAACCACCACTCCAGCATTTCCTGAGGCAAGACCACACTCAAATGCCTAATCTTCTTCCACTGCCTTCGCCTCTGCATTGGAGCGAGTTTCCACTTGCGGCATTACTACAACGTCTGACCAAACAAACGCAACCTCAGATTTGTGACAAATAGGGCCTGAGAGAGTCTGCAATCGGAGTTGCGGAATCAGTGGGTGACGGGTTTCAATCCACAGATCATGTTGAAGGCAATTGTGATTCTGCACTGCATGGCATATTGCTCGGCTGTGCGTCAACTTCATTCCTTGTAATTCTTCATCCTCCACTCTTCTTCATTCATTCTTCTCATTTCTCGTTTGTGCATTGTTGATGAGGTAAAGTAAGATAAAACCACCTTTTCGTTAGAAGGCGAACAAAGTCCAGAATGGTGGTTTTCTCGCGAGCCCCTGTTCAGGAGAGGTAAGGAAAGCGAAGAAAAGTAGACGAGGTTA
>NW_020170696.1:11125-12193 GCF_000524195.1 Echinococcus granulosus | reverse complement strand
TCCATCGCATTGGATAACAACGCTTGGACCAATTCTATTGACACAACTCCACCCATTGACAACTCTTTGGGCGGGTAAGGAGAGCATTGAGTCTACCTTCGATTGGGAGGTCGTGATAAGCTAGAGCACCACGTAAGAAGAGACGTCGCTGACGAATGGAAGAGCTGGGGGCACTAGTGGCATGGTCCACATGCTATGCGGCAGAGGACAGTGACAGTGCAACCAGCACAGGAGGACAGAGTGCCTATGGTCTCAGCCAAAGAGCTAAACAAATCAAATCGCAGAAGCAAATATCCATGAAGAAGTGCGTGGAAGTGCAACAGGAATTTCAGCATCGCCTGACAATCAGAACTGCCAACTAATTTGAGGCCATGAGGGACTAGGCTGCCGTCACCATTTCAAACATGGAAAAGCTGGCATGTGTCACTTAGGTCACTATTCAAATGTGTAATATTAATGAGCTTGTCTCCTCATGTCCATTCGACGGTCACTTTGATGCCAACGAGTAGTAGGATAGTGAGGTGATTGTCAATGATTTAGATGAACAGGATGGAAGGGGTTATTGCTACCTACTCAAATCACAGCAGCGTCACGTGCAGAGCCAGTGCCTGAAGCAAGGCGGCACCACAATAGCCGCCTTGGCTGAATAACGGCATAAAGGCTTTACTGAATTGCTATGTACTTATTCGTCGAAACACAAAACGGGTGGCAAATCAGCTTGGGTTAGGGTTAAAAAATTACATCTAGATAACCGTATTTCCAAATTCAGTTACTTCATCTTATATCCGACAATTCAAAAGCGGGTGAATTGGTTTCCAAATTCGTCTACTTTGCTTTCCGTATCTATGTGAAAACAAACCACAATATTTCTTTTGGTCATAGTATCATCAGCGTGCATCTTCTCCAACTCTTTTTGCATTTGTACATAGTCGTCCATTGTGGCGTTCTCTTCCGTATCTGTCCACTTGATCATCTCCTCGCACTTTCCAATCAATTCTTGTCTACGTCTCTCGGATGTCATTTGCTTCACCTCCTCGCTCTCCACTTTAGCTTTTATGCTGTAAATGT
>NW_020170696.1:8214-11025 GCF_000524195.1 Echinococcus granulosus | reverse complement strand
ACAACATAGTGTGGCTCTCAACATCATAAACAATCTCTTGACTACACACAAGCAATTTTTTTTGAAAATACGTGTGATGTTAGCCATTCAACTTGTCGCTTTATATAGTTTGGCATTCCATGGAGGAAGGGAAATGGGTCACCGAGTGGGGTCTACGTTGTCCCTCTCCCTCCCTCCTTTTCTAATTTCCTATCCTGACAGCAACTATGAACCTACAATGAAGTAAACTACCACGGGATGGCAAACGCAATCCAGTGTGCATTTATTTTATTATTATCCACCTTCAGTGCATTCGAGGTTAGAACTGCAGCACTGTTTGCTGCTTCATTCGCAAGTTCAGACTGCATCAACTTACTTATTCCACTAGACCAAAAAAATGAGAAAGTGCAAAGAACAGTTGAAAACCTCTTCTAATCTGGTGGCAAAATCAGATGAAGAGGTGTGCGTGCTTCGATGGTGTCATGCCTCAGCCAATGCTGGTGTGATCGCTTCATTTTAAACACCCACCACCACGCCCTACGTGGTTGGCACTGATCAGAGCACAATGAGAAGAGCCACAGTCATACAGGCGAAGAAAGTGTGACCAGGCAGCTGGCACAAATGGAATGCTCTTTCACACAAAGCAATTACCACACGTTGTTTTCGAAGGCGCCACCGTCACACCCAGATCGGGTGGAGCCACTCAAGCGATGATGAAAGGTGGGAGTGGGTACCTGAGTAGTGGCGTGTTGAATGTCTAAACTGAAACAGATTAAAATTTTGATGTGGTTCTTTGGACCTGACCCATGGCCGATGGTTATTTGTTTTGCACTTCGGTGGCTACACGCACAAGCATTCATTAATGCCTCCATGCATCCACTTTGCCACACATATACTCATCCCCAAACATCGAAACGGAGTCCTTTATTAATTCATTCATTGCTTACTTGGCTTGGAAGTTCGCGTCATTCTGAGCGATCCTGGAGGTGCCAGTACCATATTTCCATGGCATCATTAGGCAATTGTATCAGCACAGGCAAGGGAGCACAGCCTCGTCTTAGTTAAATCTTTCGCAATGTCAATGCAAGTAACAATGATGGTGAGTGTGGCCTTAAACTAAGTCGGGCTGAACTAATTAAGAAATGGGCAGGTGGAAGTAGTAGTTGGTAACTACTGCTAGGGGTAGCGTGGGATTTAAGGGCAGAAGCAGAGAAGCGCGTATTTGGGAAATGAATTTCTGGTGTTGTTTGGTCATCTTCAAGCCCAACAATTGAAGCATTTGTAATAAAATGTTTTTTGTTTGTAAGAGAAAACTTTATTCAACCCTATTCATGTACAGAGAAGGTTCTTGTTTATAGAAAAGAACTTTTTTCTACCTGAAACACCTCCATGTATTGCTACACAGACTCCTATCTTCCTCAAGCTTTTCTCTTTGCAGCTATCATCCTGTCCAACTTTGGGTCCTCACAAGAAGATGCGTCAACAAGTGGTGATGATACCGTTTCCATGTGCATGGCCTATGTCTCGTTATTTACTCCCACTCCTTGCCCCAACGCTTTACGTGATTGGCACAGCTGAGAGCTCAATGAGACGTACCATAATCAGACAGGCGAAGTCGTCAATGGAAATTTTATTTGGGGGATTGAGCAAGTACAGTGCAGTCAAGTAATACAATTACCACACTCCGTTTTTTAAAAAGAGGCCTTTTGATACACCCAACTAGCGTGGAGCTACACGTGCTCCTCACCACTGATGAGGCGAATACCGGGGACTAAGGCGCAGTCATGGAGTGGATTCATCTGATGGCTAGTGGAGACATCACTACTACTCTCAACTCCCATGGCTTACATTTGTGTGGCTCCAACTGACTAATGTTATGTGCCTCTCTCTAGTGTGTAGCCCACGTCATGGATATTCTCGGTTATCGTCGGGCTGGAAAGGAATGAAGTAGCCATAAACACAGTCGCCACCACTGTGTGCCGCCATGAGTGACAGTTTGATTGACGTCGGTGTTTCAAGCATAAGACGGAAATTCTATCAAGCTCTACCCCACTCATAGGAGACACGTGAGCGTGCCTAAGGGAAACGGTTGCGCGTTCCCGTGTAGTACCACAAAGCTAACTCCGTAACAAAGTTTTTTTATCTTCTGCAGCGATATCGATGAAAGGGCATTTCACGAATTCCTATTCAGAAGAGGTGGAGAAAGTAAAGAAAAGTAGACGAGGTAGGTACAATGTGGAGGTGGCCAGCTTGTCTGAGTGTTGACTGTCACACTGTGGAATCAGAAGCAAGGAATGAGGACTTGGTTGTGGAGTCCTCCAAATTCCCCCATAATCTCAGCTTCTTGCCAACATTCCACCACATCCGCATTTGATTGCCAAACACAGTGGGACCCATTCCAATCGCCAAAACTTTGTTATGGAAACCCCATTAAATGGAGGAATTTAGCTGCAGTGAATGCAAATTCTGCCGCATAGAGGTAAAAGCCACGGAAGGGGAAGGAGGAGAGCAGTAGTAGGGGCTGAATTTGGTGAATAGCACATGCCTATTGAACAGCATTGTAAATAATGGGAGGCACCTCATGCCTCCTCATGTATCTACTCGACCATTAATGATATTCCATTTCAGTGGTGCAGTTGACTGCCAACTTGACATTATCCATCCATGCGTTTGTCACTACTTGAGAAATGGACGGTTTGTACACAGGTGGATGGCGATTAGTTGGCAACAGCTGGCAGGAGTAGTGTGGGACACAGAGGAGTGTGGATTTGGAAAATGTATTTCTAGTGTTGTTTAGTCATCTTCTTGCCCATCAATCAAAGTGTTTGTAAA
>NW_020170696.1:4602-8114 GCF_000524195.1 Echinococcus granulosus | reverse complement strand
GGTGACATCGTTTCCATGTGCGTGGCCTATGTCTCCTTGCCTCAACACTTTACGTGATTGGCACAGCTGAAAGCTCAATGAGACGTACCATAATCAGACAGGCGAAGTCGTCAATGGAAATTTTATTTGGAGGATTGAGCAAGTACAGTGCAGTCAAGTAATACAATTACCACACTCCGTTTTTAAAAAGAGGCCTTTTGATACACCCAACTAGGGTGGAGCCACACGTGCTCCTCAACACTGATGTTTGTGATGGTAGTGGTGGTGTCATTTGCGACATTATGATTTCTTGCGTAAATTTGTTCTCCTCTTCATTCCCACGATCAGCATTAAAATGTTGGCCAACTAAGTGTTTACGAAGGAAATTTGGCTACTTAATATTTACCGGAGTCACACTGGTGGTGCATGGCAAATGATCTGGTTTGAATAAAAGTCGGTGCTGCAACAGCTGCAGAATAACACCGGCTCAGTGTTGTCTAGTCGCGTGATGACTTTGGTGGAAGATCGCGACTAGTGTTGGTGAATGTTTCTCGCCTTGCATATAATATCTGAAAAGACATGGGTAGCAGTATTGAATTGATGCATGCTTTTGAGTGCAATTGAAATGCATTTAATACGAAAGGCTTGCTTTCTTTTGTAGCTTAACTAATATTTGCATTGCGGTCAAATTTTGAGTGGAACATTTTTTAATAATATGATTTGAAATGCAAATGTCCTTGCAATTTAGACAAAAGATATGTCTAGAAATTGTATTTATTGGAACAGTTCCTCAAATGCTCACACCCAACTTTTTAGTATTGCTTCTCTATGAGTGGATTGTAGTGAAGTAGTCAATCATAGCAATGCTAGAAATTGCTGCTTGACAAATTAGCGTTGCTCTAAGCGTCAGTGTAATACGATAGTGGTTTTTCCTCCGGTACTGGTGAGGCGTCACTTTTGCGCTTTGAATTAGCCCAACGCCTTACGTGATGGGCACAGCTAAAAGCTCAATGAGACGTGTCATAAGCAAACAGGAGAAGACGTGGATGCAAATTTGCTTTGGAGGATTGCGTAAGTACAGTGGAGTCGAGTAATACAATCGCCGCACTCTGCTTTCTGAAGACGCCATTTGATACACCCAAGTAGGGTGGAGCCACACCTGCTTGTCATCACTGATGAGTCGAACACCAGAGGCTCATCCACAAACAAGGTGCAAATCCAATTGATGGCTAGTGGAAAAACATCACCTCTACTCACACCGGGAGGTGATTTGACCAGGGCATTGTGAACACTGGAGGAGACAACATGTGACTAACTGCCACCTCCCCTGAATCTTCGCCATTCTCCACCCCACCCGACGCACCATAAACAACGACGAGACAATGGAAGCCACGCATGCGCCATGGCTCTGCAATCCAGGTCATTGGCACACAAAGCAGCGTGCGCCTGCTTTGGTTACGGTAACAACAATCCTGTCTGCATGTGTCAAGATGTGTCAGTCGCGCATGCATTCAATTTTTGTGGATTGCACCGTTGACACGTTCTCCTATAATGCGCATTAATGCGCTTCCATATCTTTGCATCGAATACGCCCGAACATGACTGCCGTGCAGTTGGACGTTCTTGTGCAACTTTGCCGCAAGCACTGATCTGAAATATTTGCAGCCAATCATTTCTCCATCCCCAATGCAGTTTACTAATAGTGGGGAACTGCGGATATTACACCTCAACTGGGATGTAGAAGTGATGTTTGCACCAAATGTCGCTCCACAGGCAAGAACATTCAAAGGAGTGGATCGAAATATCGTGGCCGATTGTTTAGGCGCCAGTCAATTTGTGATGGCCGAGGTGGAAAGATGACCTGGACGACAGCCGAGCACGAAGATAGGGAGCAGAGAACATGTGCAGTCATTTGCTACTCCCTTTAGAATGTGGAACCAAATCATGTTACTCTACAGTAATGATGCATGTTCTTCACGGTGCATTGGCCAGTTACAACTGAGCCAACGCCGTTGCTTAAAATACTTTGTGAATGAAGTAGATATTCTTGCACTTTAACCAGGCCTTACATATGGCATTTAAGAAGGCTTGCTTTCCTATGTAGCCTAACCAGTATTTGTGCAGCGTTCAAATGTTATGCGGGACAGATTTTTGAATATTTTGATTTGAAGTGTAAGTCTATAAAACCGGAGCATAAAACGAAAGCCTAAAAATATATTTTTAGAAACAATTCTTTAAGTCTCTAGGCTCGATATTCTGCTGCTACTTTTCACCTAGTAAATTACTGTGAGCCAGTCAAATATAGCAGTAGTAGAAAAAGCAGCTTTAATGCTTAGCACCATTTCAAGCAAGAATGTTTCCAAAAATTTTCTTAACATTCCTAATGTAATAATTTTAGGATGCATAATTTTGAAATATACTTTTGCTGAGCTAACTCATAAGGAGGCGCGCGTGCTTTTCGTGCCTATGATATGCCTACCCATGTGCTGTCACTGACGCTGTTATTTCGAATACTCTCTGGATTAACACGTCCATTAACAAATTGACGATTGTTTTCTACCGTTCGTGAACTACCACCTAACAAGGCAGTATTTGGTGGTCAATATTTGTCCAATGCGTCTTTCTCCGTTCTTTGTCTTCCTAGAACGTCACAGGTTAGCGAAAGATAAGTTTGTGCTCTGATGGACAATTACTTTATTAATTATGGTATGCTTTGGTAAGAAAAATCAGGTTATTAATATCGTTCTTCCTCCACAAGCATCAGAAAGCCCCATGCAGCTCCTTGAGGGTCGGAAGGTGGTGCGAGTCCAACTGGCATGCCCCGCAGCACGCTTTTCCGCTTTTCACTCAAAATATTCCCGTGTCTCCGTCGTAACGATTACTCCACCTCCTCTGTTTCCCAAATTTGCAAAGTGTTGGAGACTGCGAGTCAAACATTAGTGGAGCTCACTAGTTTCAAGATGGTTGGTTTCTGAAGGCGAATCCGTCCGAGTTAGTTGGATTTATTCTTCATGTCTGCAGTATTTGTCATTTTGCTGGTCTTTTATTATGCAGTCATGTCCATTTTCACTAATAAATCGTAATGCTTCCGATGTGGTCCACGGTCTGGACAAACTGCATCGAATTGGGCCATTCCTTCAAATACCCAAGTGGAATGATACGTGTGAGAAGATCGTCACGCTCGTGGTCGGCCACCGCAAGTGCGTGTGATTGCATCTGTTCATCTTTGTTGTTAAATAACTCCTCTCATGGAATTTGTAGGATCCACATCGTGAAAGCGGTTTCTGACATTCGGGCTGATGCTAATAGTGACTCGATGTTAGATGATGGAAAGCCAAGTGAGTGTTTTTTGCTTTGCAAGCATCGACTTAAACATGTGGTCCTTGTCAAGACTGGTGTGTTTGTTGCCCACTTTCCTTGTCATCGGTGCAGACCGACTGTCGAATGTGTTGCTGGCTGGTCGGCCAATATTGGAAGCTTGTGATGTTCCCATTTTAGGGTGTGGCCACATCACTCGTCCCATTTTTAGCATT
>NW_020170696.1:2455-4502 GCF_000524195.1 Echinococcus granulosus | reverse complement strand
ATTTTGCCTGCTTTAGTAAATTAGCAAGAAGTGTGAGCAGCGAGAAGACTTCGGAATTGCGTTGTTTGGGTGACATCTTGTGGATGTTGAAGTGGTGTGCTTACCCCATTGTCCGTTTGCAGATTGCACTGCTTCATATTGGTTAACTTCTCGTCGCTGATGTCACTGATGTTCGGCAGATTGCGTTAAGTGGGTGCACATGTCACAAATGTGTGACGTGTGTTGGATATGAGTTGGTGTTTATTTCGGCAAAGCATGTTGCAAGGTGTTGTGTTGGGATGTTGAATCTTGTCAATTGGAGGAGCTTTTGATTTGATCAAACGACAACAATGAGTGGTGTGCGATGAGGAGGTAAGCATCTGAGCTGTGAATGAATCGGGTTTGGATTTGGTTCCACTTGCTTTGTTGTTTCGACTGCCCTATTGGCTGCTGTTCAGCCGCGTGAATGCCTTGCGATTTCTTGGAGCATGAGATAGCATTGCGATTGTTAGGAATTTGGGATCAAGATGGGTACACTGGCCGTGCTTTCCTTTCTTGTACTGGCTATGATGGAGGACTTGAAGATGGGGTGGGGCTGGCCTTCTCAGGTGGGCGGGGGAGGAGGGGGGATTAACTGATTTAGCTATTTACAGAAGGCACTGCTTTGCTATTGCCATCGGTCTGTCCTATTAGACATTTGTGGTTTCCCCAAACCCTTAATGGAAGCGGTGAGTGATCAATATTTGACGACACATTGTACCGCGCTGTCACGAATGTATTGACTGGGTTCCTGCTTGATGCCATTGTCAATTTGGAGAGCAGATGTAATGTTGACGCTGGGAAGGACCGGTGACCTGGGCGTAGAACTGCATGCTTGAATGTATATGTCAACACATCACTGTCTAATGCTTCTTTTATACACGCAGGAAATGCGTGGTGTTTGCGAGGTAGGATGTATGGGTTGTGTGGTGACAGAGGAGGATATTGCAGCTTCGAAAGAGGTGGGAAATGATGATGAGGAGACGTCTGCTCCTAGGGCAGATGTGTCTTCATTGCTGTGTTGTGAAGGACAAGAATGATAGAAGCAACAGGGAGACGTCTTCGTCACCAAGAAACATTCCCATTGTGAAAGCAATTAGCGTCTGCATGGAGCCCTCCGAAAATGTGCAGGCGATGAAAGGTGTTGAGGGTGGCGACAGATAGAACCCTGAGGGACATTACCAACCCTTAGCCCGATATACTGGTTAGCGTCCGTTTTGTGCATGACATTTGTGCCCTTACTTCTGTTTTATGAGTCGTTATGGCTTTTTTCCTGCAGGAAGTGCATTGGCATTCGTTGATGCTCGTCAACATCTGCTGCTCTGCATAGGTTCTAGTGGTTGCTTGAACCCGCAGTAAGTGGTGCGATTGTGTTGCATGCCTTGGTCATCGTGTAAGGATGTCTACTGAGAAATCGCCCAGTAGATGAGATGTTGCTACTTTTCGTGCGCAGGACTGAGTGCCTTGTTGGTGCGGTTCTGTGGGACTTGGATGGTGTGTTGATTTTACACACACTTAAGTCAGCACTGAGTATTATATCTCTACCAACCATTTAGGTGCAATTGGTGGTTCTCCTGCTACTGTACAAATCAACAAATCTGTATTGACTGGTGCTTGAAGAGCACTGTCTCATGTTCAGCTCTGTCATTAACTAGACTATTTTACGAAGGTAGGGCATTACGTGGCGTCTTCTCACACCATAGTAGTGGTACACTATCTCATGTCTTCGCAGTAATTATGGTACTTCTCAGTAGCTACAGCTAATGCGTTGCGCCTAGTGTCACACCACAATTGCGAATTTTGCCTATCTTCTTGCGATTGCCCTAAACCCGAAATGTGTATCCTGATCGCTGTGTCAGTTTCTCGTTGTGGTTCCGGTAGTTGCCCTACCGGAATTGGAATTGAATATTGGCGATGCGGATGCAAATTCGGTTAGTTGTCATCGACGGTGTTTGAAAAGGGTTCCTAGTAGTTTGTGGCGTTGATTCGCAGAAGCATTGTGCTGATTTGGACGTGTTTTGCATTGTTT
>NW_020170696.1:1158-2355 GCF_000524195.1 Echinococcus granulosus | reverse complement strand
AGTTGTGTTTGAGTGTAGACCTGTGAAGTTAGACGTATAATCGTGACATAGTTGTTCCCTTGTTCTAACCTCGCTCTTAATGCTGCTCGTGATCTTTCCTCTATTCCAACCACAACCACTGTGGAGACAAGAGTGGTGATCCTATGATGAACAGTCAGCCAGACGAGGAGACTCTCGACTTCTCGAGTTCTAGGTTTGTAATGCGCGGATGTGGTAGACGTGGCATGTCCTAGTGATAAAATGCAGTCGAAACTATTCACCGATTACTGTCCACGTTTGAGTGCTACTGTGGAGGCAGTGCATTTTGCGCTTGAATTGGTTCTCGTATACGAATTCAGTGTCCGTGTGTTGGTTTGGCGGTGTGGAGTTGTCAGCTTGACTATCGTCAATTGGCCTTTTCACGTGGTGTGGACGTGTCAAGTCAACACTTCCTCAGGGTTTGGATGCCTTCAAATCAGTCTAGTACTGCCCATCACAGGTCAGTTGGCGAGACTGGAAATGAGAGTACTTGGCAAATGCACAGTGGATGCACTCCTTGTGTGCCGATTTGACGTGGTATGCCGCCGATAGGATGAATACCGTTGCGATCTTGTCGTAGGTCCACTTTTCACTGTTGTTATTGCAGCTCTCATGTTAGTTCCCAATGCGGTTATAGGATGTGCAGGTACAGTATTCGACGTTGAAGACATTATAGAAGGGTGTAAGTCTGATGGTACGTAAGTGGGAAGCAACCTATGCGGAATCACTTTGGTGGTAAATCGCAAATGTTGCGGAATAATAACTATATTGACTGGCGCTTGAAGAGCGCTGTCTCATGTTCAGCTCTGCTACTAGACTTCAATGACCGTTATTGCGTTTCACTTTCCTATTTCCGAAGCGGTTTCTGAAAGGCACAATAAGTGATATAAGCGTGGAGCATTTCAGAGTTCATGGTAGGCACATGTTGTGTGTTCAAATGGGATGTTCGCCGAAGCGAGCTATTGCCTGGCGTATTGTAGAGGCCTTACTGGTACAAAGTGTCGTGGAATGCACGTCATGTGGCTTAGTTCTGACGTCTGTTTCAGAGATGCCAGTAAGTGCCTACTGTTACTAGATGATATTAAAGCACATCTTTTAAACCCATAAGCTGATTCGGTTTTGGTTATTAATTTGAATATATATTGAATGGGGTCTTACCTTTGGGGTACTCTGTGTGCT
>NW_020170696.1:0-1058 GCF_000524195.1 Echinococcus granulosus | reverse complement strand
GAAAATGTTGCCTTCTCCATGCTCCAGTCATAAAATTCCGGTGGTGCCGGATTCCCTGATTCAGAGAATTCAAGTTTGCTGTACAATGCCTTCTTCCTGAAACTGGAAATAAAGGAGACATTTGAGGTGGTTTTAAAGCGTACACGCACTCACACACGAGAGATTCTCCTTATTGCCTTGTAAATGTGTAATGCGTTCTGCAGACTTCGCGGTTGTTCGATCGTGGTCCAAGTCTTTTTAGCCTAACTACCTCCCTGGTGCGGCTTGGCTAGGAGTATCCATCTATGTGTTGTTTGGGACTCCTTGACCTCCCTCACAAGTCTCACTAAGGTTATGACTTTGACTTGTGCTCCCATTTGCCTTGTGGAAGCAGAGCATTGAAGTCCAGCACACTTGACTTTCCTTTCTATCGTTGTTGCAGGCATCATCAGTGGAGGTGTTCAAATGCATCGCCATCGGTTTTGACAGCATCGTATTGTTATGGTGAAAGTTGAAGTGAGGAGCTCGATGGTCTACTTTTCGTCGCACTGTTCTGCCCTTATTCCACGGATTGTCTATCCCCCGTAATGGTGCCTTGTAAACAGACGTGGAACAGTCCAATACGAAGTGCTACATCAAGTCCATGGAGGGATCCAGTCTCTATGTCTTCATGTGTGCTGCTTGGAGCCACCGTGTTTCATCTTTACCTACAGAATTTCCTGCAGCAGTAAACAGTCTCAGTGAATTTCTACCTTTGGTGTTGTCGTAGAAGGACTGACTATTGGGCAGTCGTGAGCGGTTTCGTTGAGAGACTCATCTCAGCTTCTGGCGAAGCATGCCGAGTTTGTGAGCCACCAAAGAGTGTGCATGTATGCTCGCCCTGCAAATTATGCCATTCTGTCATTAATGCCACTCTGTGGCCAAGGGCACAGCACAGTTTGTCAACCTTCCTTACATGACCTGATCTCTTGCCTTTTATGTGCGAAAATGTTTGCATATTTCACTGCAAAACGGTTGATTAATGACTATCACTGGAGCAGCTCCATGAATATCATATAAACGTGATGTTAGATGTCGTC
>NW_020170697.1:21549-23126 GCF_000524195.1 Echinococcus granulosus | reverse complement strand
ACCTAAAGACTGCGTTGTCCACGACCAGCAATTGGTATGCGAAACTCGTTCGTTGTGAAGCATTGCCCACTTTTGAGTACTATGAAGACAGTGCATTTTTCTCCTATACAGCTCCCGTACAGACTGCAACTACAGACACGTTGAAATCATAAATGTGCATTAGTGACGTTGGGCCTAAATGCCCTCTCCAGTTTGAGGAAATTCACCAACCAAAGTCCCAGGTTCACGGATTCCTTTTAAGAAACCAGCCATATACATCCGCTCTGAGACAAATTGTTAGCTGCTCAGACGTCCTGTACGATGAGAAGCAGTGTGTCTCTGTACTGTTTTACCTTATAATGGTAAAATATAGAAGAGCTAACTGGATTTCTAAAGTCAAACACAGCTATAAAGTGTTCTTTTAAAAATAAATCATTAGTCACTGCATCAGTTTTTATCAAATTTGCCCAATCTTACTTGATAATTCAGCATGATCGGCTCAGCAATCACCTCATTCAAGCTGTAAATTAAAACGTCAGACCTTCATGAACCAGCCAACTTACAGTTTACATAATTTTATGGCTCTGCTCATTTTCTTATAGGTAGCAGTTCTCATCCAGCTCATATTGCTCCTCATATTCAAAATGTTGTGTAATAAAGTGGGATATGAGGTAAAAATAGTGGTTCTCCCTCCTTCTATAGTATTTTAACTTTTTAATCCTTGGCAACAAATTTACAATCACTTATTTATTTACGAGTTAGTTAATGCATAAATCACTAGCAAGACTTTACTCCTGAAGTCCCACCCTTTGTTTAGGGAGGACGCATTCTCCAACAGACAGGAGGCGCAATCCCCCCAAATTATAAATAAGGTCAATGGATGTTGATAGTAGAGACATTTTAAAGCTTCAGAGTTGGTTAAAGCTCCCAGCACGTATTACGTAGTATGATTCAAACCGTTTCAACACATGAAAGTCGAATTCAAAATATTACAAGCCTTTCTTCACTTTATAATTGTCTTTCAGTTGCCCTCCCCTAAAACTGCGTGTGAGCTGTTCTGCGATGATGTACAAAAGTTTTATAAGGTTTCACAGACGACAGATTTAAATTACCTGGTGGAGGAAAGTTTACATGCTGCAGTGATGTTTGCCGAACAATATGGGCATCCGGTTCTGTATCCTGTGCCAGTTCGTTCATACTGAGAACACTCCTGTCAGATGAATGTAATTCCACTATGTCTACTCTAGAGGTCGAGCTGAAGAAGCTTTAAATTAGATCTGCTGAATACTACTGAACCGTAGCAGATCATAACATAAAAACAAGGATATAACAGTGTAGTTTCGGAGATGGGTAGCACTTGAGTAAAGTGTCTCAAGTGCCGATTAACCTAAATAAGGGCTGAACTAGGTGTCCACCAGATATGATTTGGTCTTATCAATGGCGCTCAGCGTCCCAAGGATGCAAGTCAGGCACTTCCTCCTGCCAAGAGGTAAACGCATATCGCCGCTATAATATAACGCTGAGTAATGTCCCCCACCCACCGCGCTCCATAATGATCAAATTGAGTGGCATAAAGTAATTGCAGAGGAACTCTAGGC
>NW_020170697.1:18721-21449 GCF_000524195.1 Echinococcus granulosus | reverse complement strand
CCCCCATCGGCGTCATGGGGGTGGGGAGTGCTGATCCCCTCCAGATAGGTGAAGTCGCTCTGGCATGTGCTCTTTTATCAATTTTTAACATTTTATAGTTGACAGCACGTAGGTCCATAATGCATTTATTGTGGGTCTGGATTTTCGCTACTTTGTGTTTGTGCATTTTACTCATCGTTTTTTACATATATTTTTATTGACCTACCGAAGATTGATAATTTGTGTCTTTTCTACAATGGGGAATCATGCCTCATTTTATGTACAACTGCTTCAGTCTTCCATGGAGCGAAATGGAGCCGCGAAAAATTGTCAGGATTTATTCAACTTTTAGTAGTACCTCACACAGTATTTCGTACTTTTTTTCGTATGCATAAGTTTGCCGTGAAAAGGACCAAATTTATACAAACACCTCTGCAACTAGTGTGAAGTGTGATGGTGTTAGAAGGAATTTGCTGTTGAAACAGAAGGATCGTCCCATTGTTACCTCTGTTCTTCAATCACCGCTACGATGTATTTTTTAATCTTTTGTGGTATGTATTGGGTCCGCGCAAAAAACCATGGGAACTGTTATGATATTCACTAACTGTGCAACTTGATTTTGGTGTTTGAACCTTGTAATCAACCTAGTCTTCTATTTTTCAGTCACTTTCAAGGTGACGGTAGTCATTCACGTCACCGTGACAATCGTAGACGTGGAGAGGATGGAGAGAGGGAAGATGAGGAAAAGGAGGGTGAGACGGAAGTTCGGCCGGGGCGTCATCACCGATGAGGGAGGGAGCGGTTTCTAAATCGGCTGCTGCACCACCACCATCTCTTCTTCATGCGTTGAGTGGTGGTCAGTGCAAAACCCGCTCCTAAAGAATCGACTTCGGTGGATTCTTTGTCTCTCCTCCCTTTTGAAGTGTGTGTAGGTCTATCAGCTGACCTGACCACTAACTTTTCTATTGTAACTATTGAAAAGAGAGACGGGTCTCTGATGGATTCGATGCATCGATTGCTCTCATTAGAATTTTTGTTAATATGAGGGATCCGAAAGAACTGGAGTGCAAAGTGGAGGAGGAGATAGGAAGAAAATAAATATTTTTGATTTTTCTGTTGCCCAAGTGTGTGGGCGGAGCGGCAGCTGATGCGCCGTCGACCGAGTCGGTCGGAGGGGGCCGATCGATGCAAAACAGTGACACCCGTGAGCAGCGGGCGGATGGTTGCCTGATCAACGACTCTGCTTTCTGAGGCTTCCCATGCAGCGATTACCTCGTTCTTGCACTTGACACTCCTCTCTCGTTACTCGGGTTTCGGAGTAGTGAGAGAGGTCTTTAAACCGCCTTTGCGACTCTGCTTGTATTATTGAAGCATGCAGCTTCCCACTGTAAACTTCCTGCCCCTCTTTGTCACCCCCCGCTTCCCTAGTGTCCTTCACCAGAGAAAGGATTAGGTTAACTAGCTTGAATACACGACCAGTGTCACGGCTTTCGGTCGGCAGATATTTCTGCGGGGTCTAGTGTGGGTCTCACGCATGCGAAGTGGCCAGGGATGCCTGAGCTTGGATTATTTCATGGCTACCTTCACCGCCATGAAGACAAGGAGGCGATTACGAGTAGCAACAAAAGAAAGGCGGAAGTGGGAGCGGTATGTGCATTTTGATAGTGTCTGGTGAGACACCAACAACTCGCAGCCATTCTTGAGCAAATTTGGCATTCTCTAATCCGCACATATTAGCATCAAACAGCGACGTAGCCTGTAAGTCATCAGCACCAGCGGTGACCCTCTCACTGTGTCCATCAGCTAAACCTAAACAACTGTCAGTGGCGTTGTCTCTACACCTGATATAGGAAATGGGACATTGGATTGTTAAAGAAATCGCAATCCAGTAATTCAGAGATATTTGGAATGAGGCAACTGGCACGTGTGCCAGTACTGAAAGGGAATGCGAATTTGAATGACAGCGACTTTTGCAAACCACTGTTACGGATGTAAGGAGAGTTGTTACTGTTATCAGTGGCATGGGCCAATCCAGACGCTACTCATCAGGGTGGAAAACAACAATTGGGGGTACTGTGTGCATACGGAGAAGAGCGTGTGACGGTGAATGAAGGTCTACAGCCCGCAAGCGTTTGGCCATGCGGAGCATACAAATATATTGTTATGCTTGACAGACGCAGTCAGTTGTGGCGTCAGAGGTAGAACAGAGTTGAAATTCCCTGTATGTCGTTGTTAGATTGGTTGCAAAAGGCAGTCGAATAAAATCATGCACACAGTGGTAGAAATAAGAATCAGATTAGCATTGCTTCTTTTGGTGGAGCAAAGATTACAAAGTAGTGGTCGCAGTTGTAAATGCAAAAGCAGGGTGTTAACTTCAGTCTGCGAAATTTCGTCTGTTATAATGCAGGTTATCAGGTGAATATATGCAGACTTGGCCAGTTAAATTTGTAAATTGCAGCTGATATGTGAAGTGTTATTCTTGAGATGCTACTTAGTGGGATCAGAATAGTTGGCAGCTGAGCATTTTAGGGGCTAGCAACCATAATTTTGTAACTCTAAAACGAAACAAAATTTGTTACTTACCCGATTAGCAAAATTTTTCTGCAAACACCCTTGTAAAGTATTTTTTGTGCATTGGGAAGCCAAGCAGTTTCTATGGGCTAATGGCAGAGACTGCAGGAGGGCGTTTTATTCCCGTGTGTTGCTCATCATGTAGGTGCATAATTTCTCAATGGTAGCTGAAATATGC
>NW_020170697.1:16930-18621 GCF_000524195.1 Echinococcus granulosus | reverse complement strand
GTAACGTCTGTCAGCATCCTGCACCGGCACTGCGTGACTGTCAGCACTGTGCGGTGCGCGTCTGCTCCAGCTGCTGGGATTCCCATTATGTTAAGGTGAGGCCATTTGCTTCTAACTTCCCTTCCTCTATCTCCTTCTCTCCGCACGTGATCTTGTTTCTTTGCACAGACCGATTTCTAGCTTTTTATTATACTGAGATAGCCAAGTGGATATTTGTTATCCGTGTATTGCTGGCTGTGCTATTTGAATGTCTGGCCGATTTCATCAAGGTGAATAAAAAAGGAAAACTGACGCATTTGGTGATCATTTTAGGCACTTGCCGACTCCTACACTGAGCAGATGTATTGTTTCGGAAAGCCATAAATCATGCCATGGAATGCTTTATCAGTTGAGCAGTTTTTTATCCTTCACCTTTCAGGTAGTCACTTCCGTGACCGAATCAATACGTGTATTGCTGGAAAAGAAAAAAGACTTGGAGGAGGTACGCAATTTACTGAAGGCAAGATCCCATGGTGAGGCGTCTCACCTGAGGAAGTTCATTGAGCAGGCGACGTTGGTGCTTAGAAATGCCTGCAACAAGTCGTTAAACCTCAGTACTGCGAATTTAAACAACCTTTTCGCCGAGCATCGGGCCAGATTGAATGCCTCCAAAGGGGCCGTTTGCAACATAAGAGAGCTTATAAAGAAATATGCTGGGCGAAAACAGTTAATCCCTCTGATGGTAACTATAAATCCTAATTACCGGTGCTTGATGCCTTCTTTCAGACATTAGATACTCTGTTGGATATGAGGGATGCGCTAGAAGGTGTAAGTAGTATTGCGAAACGTACCTCTGAAGGGTTGGATGCATGCACGAAGAGACCGAATTTACGTGTTGATCGCTCTGTACGTGTCCACTTTACAGTAATTTGCTTTAATGCTTCTTTCTTTTGTCTGTACAGTTTAAATATGTTTTGACAAGTGTTATCTCTCTAACGTTTTTAGTTAACTGGGGCGCTTGACACCTTATCACTGATTGATGTGGCACATCAGGCAGAGAGCAAGCATCGACGCAGGTAATGTTGATGCATTTCATTTTCTCTTTTATTTGAGTTACCTCTTCGGTACTACTTGATTAATTCTGCCAGGCGTATGAGTGAGTCATCCAAAGTGGCCTCACTTGTTTGAGCTGTATTTTAGCTGTCAAGGTGACAGAATCACGTGCAACGCTTCCAAGCCTAGACAGATCTTTGTCAGTGGTATCTCGTCGTGGACAGGTTCTGCCCGGCGTGTCAATTTTTCCATAGAACATTGAGGTGCCACAGATGCGTGGAATGTGACGCGTTTTTTAAGGTGATAGGGAGTGGCTTTACTGTTAAAAATCCACATTCGAGGTATACATTCCACTACTTGCACAGCTCCATCACCTCCTATAACCTCAATAACCACTGGGATAATAAATCCTTGACGCTCTCTCCCTGAGGGAAACCCGATGCTGCTTTAGGAACGTGTAAAATTTGTAGATTAGACACTGTTTCCATCTGGTTTGTTGCAAGTGGAGTCATTTTGGAGGGTCCTAGAAATCCCCACTAATGTAGATGACACTTAGCTACCCAAACGCATAAGTGTTGGCGTTCTGATAGGCTGGAACAGCAGAGACGTGGGCAGAACACTGTAGTAGCAGACGCTGCTTCGATTGCTTATGTGTGAAG
>NW_020170697.1:15124-16830 GCF_000524195.1 Echinococcus granulosus | reverse complement strand
CGTGTTTATGCCAAACTAAATAACGCTTTTATTTTTAACTAAAATGCATTTGCGTATGCTTCTTTAAACGTTTTTTCAAATGGCTTTAAATCAAAGTAGATTACTCATATATTCATACTTTAGTTAGGTGTTCAAAATGCAAAAAAAATTCAAAAATGCACATTTAAATATTTTGCGATTTTTTCATTCCATTTTTTAACAGTGTCTTGCCTGCGCCTTTTAGGACATTCTGTAAAACTTGTGTTTGTTTTAGCATACGATCTTTAAATAATGATTGGATTAATAATCCGGAGTCCTTTCGTGGCTATTGGTTAGGTGGTGTTGCTCTCAGGGAGTGTCCTGCGTTGGATTGCAAATCAGGTTTGAGAGCAGTTTCTATCGTGCGTAATTGGTGAGGGTTGACTACTGTCATTCGCACTTTCTTAATGACACCGCCATCGTAGCATTTTAGTGCCATTTAAAGGGTAGGAAGGTCTCCTTTTTTGTTTTTGCAATTGTGCTTAATCAATATTCGTTTCGAAAAGGTTCTACTGTTTTTTTCTTGCTTCACAACACTTGGATTTGCTGTTACACATAAGGAATATGACTTTTCAACTTTTTCACACGTTTTTTAATCGCCAGCTACATTCTCTGTGTTTTTTCATTTGGAAATATTGCAGTTCTCACTCCAGATCTTTACAATGTTAAAGAAACTCTTTCTGTTTTTGTTTCAATCGGGACTACACATTTGTTTGTACATAGGTTTTCTGTTGGAAACGTTGAATCACAGTCTTCTTCGCAAATGTTCGTTCCTATAACCTTCGAACTTTTGTGCCTTCACGGCTTCCGAAGAACATTAACTATTCCAAGCACACCCATCTTCCTATCCTTCTTATCGTCGCCTCTGATAACCAGATATCAGAAGATGCAAGGCTTGTAATCTCCGTTGTGCAATCCCTTCGGCTTGCTGCTCATCCTCTAAATCTGGTGCCTTTCTTCTCCCAAGTACACCGACTCATCCGCGCAAAATTGTTTCAAATGGTCATATTTGGAAACTTCTTGATTTACTTCAGCCTTCCTGCTGTGGTTAAACTGGCTCTTGATGACTACTGCAATACTAATCGCGTGGTATTTATTGCTTTCTTTCAAAACGCACACACCTTGAGAGGCACTCCTGGCAACGACGACTTTGCCATGGTAGGCTCGTTTTCTCTGTAGCGCCTTGAGTTATCCATCCACCCGCAATCAGTGCAAATTAATTTCTAGGAATTGTGTATTTTAAGCTCACAGAAGAGCCATAAGGTGGCTGTGGCGCTGAAATAGAGTTTATTGTTGTCGAGACGGTAAATCTACTCATGGAGACCAAGGAATTCGAGCAATTTAACATATATTTGAAAGAATCATTTTGGTGCATAGTTTCTTCTTCTGAGTTTTATCTCCGGCGTTCCCCTTTGTTTATCTTCCTGCTTCAACCATGGCAGCATAGTGTATTAAATGTACAGATCGTGAACCAAGGTGATGCATTAATTGTAATGATAATGAAAAGACGCTTGACCTCAACAGCCATGATGCGTCTTATCGACCGTGAAAGTTGCACAGTTTTACGTTCTTTGGAAACTCCGCCTGAAGAAAGGTTTTTTTGGTTTTGGGGTCTTAAGAATATAATAAGCGCATTTCATACACCGATTTTTTTGTGAAAGCCTTTTAAATGAAACCATTTAATGGGT
>NW_020170697.1:12202-15024 GCF_000524195.1 Echinococcus granulosus | reverse complement strand
CTGGCCCCTTTCATTGGTTAATGTCGTCAACTTCAATGGGTATGATTAACATCTAGTATCACAGTCCTCCACTGTTGGAGCAGGGGTGGGTGGGTGGACGGATACGGAAAGGATTAGGGAAAGGTGGTCAAACAGTGCTTGTACTTCTAACATCCTATGATAGCACTTTTTGATATGCGAGGCGTAAGTTTTATTCTCTCAGCTTATATCTGTAGTGACAACTGCCCTGTCACAATCTAAGAAAAAATTTTTGCCATTTTTTACGAATTCCAGCCCTATAAATGACGCTCAACAATGAAGAACGACTTCCAGTGTCTACAAGACACTTGTCATGGTGTAGCTCATACAATTCCTTACTTATGTCAAAGTTCATTAGAGCTGATAGGGGCTATGTGTAATGTATATTGAATACTGCCAAATAATCACCAATGCCTTAGAGGGAAACGGAAACTGCTCCTTTCAGTAGCCTTAAGTATGACCTAAATGGCCCTCCTGCGTGTTCACGGATTTCCAGTCCACGATAAGCAGGAAGTGGAAAGAAGAAAGGGTCACTAAAAAACCCCCCACTGTTAATGCATTCATTTTGCCCGATTGATCCACTGGATGGATCGGTGGTTGGCTATGTTACCCATATCTCATCTGCTTACCCCTGCCTGATTAGATGTTGCTAGTCTTGTTGATTCTCAAGTCGTTTGGCTCAAAGTGTGTCTACTGATGGTCGGTTTTAGCACACGCTGATAAGACTCCTGTCTCGAGACTGTCTATCAGTCAAATCCCTATCCACCTCATCCCAATATGATGTGTCCAATTTCCCATGGCGAGGTGTGCAAGATCGATTGTTGGATGTTTATACCTCTCGCCCATCTCTGCACTTTGCCATCAACGGGTAGTGTTCAGTATTTCTCAGCCACTTGTAATCGGACTTTCTAACCCTCAAAGAAAGTGTTCATTGCAAGGGTATAGACATAGAGATATTTAAATCACTTTAAATAGGTGTTGCGGTTGCTCAATGATTGTTGTCTCAAGTGGCTTCAATGGTAAACTGAATTCAAGCTTCTTGTGATGTGTGAAGATACGGACCTGGCTGAAAGCGCGTTGCCTCAACATCAACCGTAAAGACTGTTTCAGAATTCATCTATCTGCAGCAGATAGCTACCTCCAATGAAGTACTGCTTTAAAAATGCGCCAAGGTTAGCAAACAATGGTTACTCTATACGCGATTCGCTTCCCTCTCTCACTTCCTGCTTCTTACTTCAGTTTATGTGCTTCACTGAGTCGTTCTGGTTAATGTAAAATGGAAGAATTCAATTACAATTCCGCGAGACATGATTGATGCACAACGTCTTCTGGTGTTCATCGCAATCCTTCGTTTTGTCCTTCTTCCTACAACTCAGCTTACCTGCAGCACCTCTCTCCTGCTTCGGTTTATTCTAGCAATTTGTGGCCTTTTATTCTTCATCACCTTCCCCTTCTACGCTCCAAGCACGTCGCAAGGCCAAAGCATAGGGAACAGATAGAATTCATACAAATTAGGGGTGATACGTGCCATCTCTTCTCTAATTTCCTTGGTAATATCTTTCCTGCTTTCCATTTTTGGCCTTCTTTATTTGCTCGCGTCATCCCAGCTATTGTCGCAGATGGCAGCCTTTTTTAATGGACATGTCAAGGGAGGCCTATGCGTCCGCAGCAGGCGCGCCAGCTCCATGTTAATTCAAATGCATAGTTATTCCATCTCTTCGTGTAAATCATGTTTACAATCGTTGCGTGGGTAGAGAGGTAGATAAAGGAACAAACGACCAGATAGACAGATGAAGGAAGTAACTAGATAAAAAATGTAGTACCTATCATAAAAAGTGTTCTGAAATAACTCACCCTGTGCAAAGCATCAAAGCTTAGCATCAGCTTATATTAGCACATATTATTCCCCAATTTCTCTTCCTTTCCCATTCCTTTCTTCCTCTTCATTCACATTTTTTTTGCTTTCTAGCTGAACAATTATTGTTCTTTGCCTCCCCCGGTGAGGTCGAATCACCCATACTCTTCTCTATAGTGAGGGGCAGGAATTTACGTTAGTCTAAGGTTGCTTTGTTTATTTTTGTACGAGCTTGTAACTCTACAGCATTTTGCATTGAACTCCTCCGCTCCATTTGCTTGCCTCATTGTCCAGGTTCATATTTTGCCCTTTAGCCACTCGGACCAAATGACGCATCCCAGAAGCGAGTGAGAATGCATGCTTTCTCTATTAGTCGGTGCCTGTTAGTCCAGGATTTTTTGTGTAGCTGTGCACTCGTATGAGTATATGCATGTGCATTCAACATCTTCTTTTCTCCCTTTAAACTCTTCTAGTCGACCTGATATCTAGCTTCACTTCGGACCCGGTAGAAACTCGTTTGTTAATTGAATAAGTTATCACTCTCACCACTACCACTTCTACTACAATAGATGGACAGAGAGAGTAGCACCCCTATCACCAACCACATAATTGCCTCCCTACTCATCTAAAATAGGCGGCTTGATTCTTTACTCTACTCTGCACACGAATGTACTGTTATGATGTTTAACTCCGTTTTGAGTGACAATGCTTAATGAGTCGCGTCCTTAGTAGAACAAACAAGTTAGCACTTGCGTCTTAAGTGCAAAAACATTGCATTTTAATCGGAGATACTGTTGTCAGGATAACACAGGTAGAACTTTTGCATATGCGGGGCAAATCGGGAAGAAGTTGTCGAAACACTTTTGCTTAACCACTACGGTTTTAATTATTTTTCTAATGAGAGACGATGACAAGGGGTAAAGGAGAGAAGAGCCGTCACTTTCGCTTT
>NW_020170697.1:10970-12102 GCF_000524195.1 Echinococcus granulosus | reverse complement strand
AGAATTAGGAATGATTAGGCTTGGGTGGAGTGAGATGCTTTCGTTCCATCTCTTGCACGCAGTCTTAAGACGTATGTGCCGACTACTAGTTGGGCAAGTGGTCATGGCACACGATTTTTACACTACTCTTTGAGTATTTCTGAGTACAATTGGCAGCCATGTCCGTCTGTGGTGATGTTCCTGCACAGGAACTATGCAAGAAGAGGGTAGAATTGTGGTGGTGCACAAGAATGTGTGTTGGATTGTGAAAAGGATGTGGGGCATTCCGATTACATGGATATATTTGCACGCCACCAACCCACCAACAGGGCACATCCGCATTGCCTCAACCCTCCATTGACGCCTTCCAGTGGGAGCGCCGAAAGCACTGAAATCACACAACCCAGCACAAAGCCTACTTTCCTCTCTTCACACCGTTGACACAAACACGGTAATCATCGCAATCGCCACAACCACCCCTACACGCATCCCTACATCCCGTCCCCGTCCCCTCCTTATACCTACACCCAGGTTACCGCCAACACCAATTTTGGCACCTGGCCACATTTGCGGCTTTAGCGGCAACATGCTGACATAAAGTCCTGGATTAAACTTCGACACATGCGCACTTTACAGATCATAACTTATTCAGTCTCATATGTTGTTCATTATAATTTCACCTTAACTACTGTTAAAAGAAGACGTATATTTCTTAGTAAATTGATCTGTGTGTTGTAGCTATATCGACTCAGCGAACAAAGATCCAGTAGCTGTTTCGCATTTATTAGACACAAATGGCGTTTGGATATCCCTTCTTACCCATATTGTATATTAGGCGAGTAATAACAGACCTTAATGGGGCTGTAAGCAGTCCACAACCATAGGTGACAAGCTGGATATTATGAAGGTGTACATAATTGGCTGAATTTACCGGATTGATAATAAGGAGAAAAGCTTGCATCGCACTAGCGCTTCCACTGGTAATTTTGTCAGTTTCGTGTGGCATCAACTGGTGTTGTCCATATACCGAGCTAGTAGAGAGCTTTGCAAGCCGTAGGCACTCGCTCCGTTTCATCCCATTCCAGATAATCCCCTCTCTCAACCTCCTTTTCACTCACCGTTGGATTACAGCTGGGTGGAAGAAAGAGTGGAA
>NW_020170697.1:7147-10870 GCF_000524195.1 Echinococcus granulosus | reverse complement strand
CCTCCGACTCCACGCAATACAACGTGTCATCTGCGTGCACTTCCAGCCAAGCCTCCAGGTGCCCTCGCTTTGGTGCCTTCTCTCCGTGGATCAAATTCTCATTGACCGCAGCAATGACAGGAACACTGGTCACATAGGCAGACGAATCCGGTGGTGGAAGCGACATCGCGGTGTCCCTCTTTACTGCCATCATGGCTGCCGAGTGCACCAGCGGTTTTCAGTCGCACACTAATTGAAGGAAAGAAAGGAAGAAGAGAAGAGATGGGATGATGGTGAAGGCGAACGTGAATGAGCATATGCGAGTCAACACGATCCTCCTCTCGAAGCAGTGGAAAGTGTTTCTAGCACATTGTGAAAGTATAGGCAATCAAAGTGTCGATGGGAATTAGGCCTTATCTCCTACGCAATCCGCACAAGTGTGTCAAGTGTTCTGCCACCTATCACCTAGATGCATGGAAATCTACTCCTCTATTCATTTACATGACAATTCCTTGCCATGCAATGGAGGCAGTCTCACATTCCTTGCATGCCGAGTAGTGCGTTTGCAATCAGTCAGAGCAATTCGAGCTTCACACTCAACCAAATGACCTGCGAATCTTTCGTCGTGAACAAATGCAGAGAAAGTACTCGCCTTCCCCACACCGTGCATATCCTGTCCACTCCTCACCCACCTCCTCAATTCCATCCCTTTCACACAGCGCTGCATGTGTGAGCAGGTACCACAAAGTGACGCCGATTACATGTCACTCAACTGACATGTCACTTATAACTCAATTATCAAGGCGTTACATTAGCCAGAAAGACAGCCTTACCAACCATGCATGTCGTGACGTTGGCGACCAGCAATCCCTCCATTCGGTGTCTCATGGCCCATTCATTCAATGTCGATGTTGGTGTCGGTGTCTACGTAGATTTGCTCCGAGTGCAGCTACTCGGGCCCTCAATCGTCTCCATCTCCCACGACTCCTTCCACGGGATTTCGTCACATTCCCATCCTCGCAATTCTCCTCGGACACCTCCTCCTTCTCCACCTCTTTCCCCATTCTGCCAATCTCCTCCTTCATCAAACAGCACTTTGCCTTACTACCCCTCTTCCTCTTGTCGGCCTCACTCTTCCTTGCCTTATTCAAGCCCCCACCTTCCCACCCGCATCCATCCCCTACTAAGATTTGTGACCGTAACGTCCACAATGAACGACTTCTATGCGCGAAGAAATTGAGTATTCGCTGCAATCTGATAAACTTTGCATCAGATGTTTCCGCAGAGTCCTCCTCTTCTTCTTCTTCCACATAATCATCGGTCTGAACTACCTTCTAACAGCTTCTACTTTGGCAACCTACACATTATCGATGTTAGAAATGCATTCCTTCAGCCTGAATAAGAGCACCTACCCTTCATCAAAGCAGATGCAATATCTGTCACCGTCCAGATGACACAACACACGCGGAGGTCAAATCCACGTAACTGAATAAACAAAATGAGTACTACGTAGGCTAACAGAAAAAGTGCAGGATAGTCGACGACGTCCTTCAGCATTTCAAGTGTGAGCGCGAGTTTGTGACCGAGTCGCGGACTTGGTGTGCATCGATTGCTTCGCCATTTAAAAATCACCAACCTGTGACTGACAGCTGATTGTCAAATTGCGAGTGCAATTTATACAAGATATTGTGCGCTTATTTATCTTTCACAAATTATGCGACACAGAGCAGGCCTCGGATGCGTGTTTCCTGCTTTTATCCTCTTATATCTCCTTTGCACACTTAAGTGGCATTGAGATTGAATTCTCGAAAATGACTCCGCCGATAGCTCTCAAATCCACACAGTGCATTTCAGCTAATGTTATTTCCTCGTTTAATGCGAACTTATTCGATGTTGTCTAAATTACACGACAGTAACCCTCTTTTACAATGCCAGCACCTGGTTCATTCATTCCCTCTCCTCCTCCACCTCCCTTCCCCTCGTGATTTCAGTAGTACCCACTTGGATGCGAAGGTCAACGAACTTCTCTACATCTGCTGGACTAGAAGTCAAACATTGGAACGCACATGTGCAACAGCATGTCGACAATAAAGGTCACGGAATGCATTTACTGCCTCGGTGATAACCGTATGTGGGAGTGCATTTCGACCAAGTGGAGGCAAGGGGAATGCAGTGATTAATTTGGGACCACTTTATGTGAGAATGCCACACGTTTCATAAAATAACTGGGATTTAAGCTTTCGTGGTACCCATTTATTTACGCAGCTACTGCTTATGCATCAGCTAGCATTCCACTGTGTAAGATGTTCAGGGTTCAAAAAAGAAGATTTCTAACCGATGTTTCCTCATCAAACACAGAAACAGCATTTCACAATAACTCAAAGTATGCACTTCGACTAAGGGAAGGACTAGGCAAACTTTCAACATCTCAGCACCTCATTGAGTTTGTCGCCCATTAACAATTCGTTCAGGTGGCTAAATTAACGTCGACGAGGAGGTATTACAATGCTAGCATGCTCGCTGCAGCTCAAAGTACTAAATTAGGTGGATGCAGGAATAGGCAGCTCCTTTTTGCACAAACACACCTAAGAAAAATGTATAGCCGGTTTGCTCCTACTTTGATCACTCACTCCCTTTCTTTGGCTTGATCAACGTGGAACACCAATGTGAATAGTCTCTACTGAATGGCTATCACCCAGGAGTTACAATAGCCACGAGGCAGCAACGCATTCAGTCTCATCGTCACTTCACAGCTGTACGTGGCATGAATTAGAAACGAGTGCTGTAGTATATGAAGTCACTGTAAAAAATTATTGAAACCATGACCAGCTTAGGCGAACTGATTTAAAGAAAAGCTTGATTTGCTTTAAAAATTTATGACTTTGTGTGCAACAAGTACCACATTCCCCTGCATATTTGACCTTTATATAACCACACCTTATAATGACATTCCCTACTGTTCTGATTATTTTAATCCATTCTTGATGCTACTCATTCCATGTCAGTAGCAAGTACCTAAACAACAAGTGATGCGGCAGGAGGTGCGTGTGCGATTGAGTGACAAATTCAATGCAACTGCGTCTGCAGATCCGTTTTGACTTACACATAGGTATGACACTGCCGTGAGTCGATGCAAATCGGCTGCACTTGATCTAGCCTCCAGAGAAACAGGAAGCAGCATCAATCACCACCACGTAGAGTAAAATATGGTCAGCCCATCACCATCACGCTAGTTCAACAAATGCTGTGATTTCTGCTTGAAGCTGCACCAGTTTGAAGTCTTAGCCATTAGAAAAGCTGATATAATTAAAGACAACATGTACTGGTCTTGGATCGACGACGACGATGACAACAACCAACTGGTTGAGTCGCATCCTTGAGTATGCGAAAAGAGGTTGTTGTGGTGAAGTGTCGAAGGGTAGACGGTGGGAAGATGGAAGTCAGTGTGAGGTGACAAAGGCGTCGGATCGCAGAGCGGGCCATGTTCACGAGAACGTGAACTACGATGTCGACATGGCGAAGTAGCCCAACTCCTGGGCCGACGCCTGCGCGTGGTTTTACAGGCACACTTCTACTTCTACTACTTTCAGCAATCTAATGGTGTGGGAGTCAGTGGCATCGTCACGTGTTACTCTGTGCTTGCAGCGGGTGATAATGCTCGTGTGTGTGTGTGTGTGTGTAGTGATTGGCGTCAAAATAAAGGTGTGCTTTTACAACCACGTGCATAATAATGCCCAGAAGTTT
>NW_020170697.1:4554-7047 GCF_000524195.1 Echinococcus granulosus | reverse complement strand
ATTATTTCGCATCCTTATGAGATTTGTGCACAAAAATAAAGGATTAACTCGACCTCGGTGAAGGGGCTCAAAACTGTCTGAGCCTATCTGTCCCCCGTGGAGCATGTTGAATGAATTTCCTGCCCATGCTTTCAACGAAAGACTTCTTACTGACCGCTGTCAAAGCTAGTCAGGCAGCTCTTCAATAAGGGTGCATCTTGCCTGCAATTGGAGTAGCGTTGTTAAAGAATGACCAAAGGGTCAGGCCAGAGGAAGCCCGACCCTGTCGACCAACACAACTCGTAACTTTTATCGCAAATGTCAGAAAAAAAGTAGTTTTACGGGAAATAGAATGCAAGAAGCAGTTCACGCTCATGTCACGCGAAAAACCGGTCATCCAATTAGTGAATCATGAGGGTCGCCCACTGAGTAGATTATCTTGATAACGTTTGCCACTTCGCCAAGATCTTGGTCAAAAATGTTAAGGGAGATCATTTGCATATCAAAGAAGAGTGATTTTCTTTGGAAGATTCGTCTTCCTGAGTGATGTGGGTAGTAATGTTGATTATGGCAATGAGATGCAGGTATAGTGTAGACAACGCCACGGAAGAACGCTGGCTGGCTATTGTGGCAATTAAGTCATCAGCTATGGCTTACTGTTGGTCTCTGCGTCACTGATTGTGCTGCTGACTGCTGCACAAATGCGCAGATGCGAAAATATCATGCATTTGGGACGCACATACCGAGAGGAGTGGGTGAATGCTGCGGTCCCAATACTCGTTACCGATACTGTGCTCCTGTGTGGCCTTTCTTGTTCACCATCTTATGCTAGTCTCCCGAGTCCACGCGTCTAGCAAAAATTGGCCCCTCCATCACAAAAATTTTTGCCTCCTTCACATTTAAGCCACATCGCACAAGTATGCAAAGCGGTAACCATACAAGCGAATTTTTTTCTACGCTCACAAAGAAGTAAAGCAAGAGAGGTAATTAAAGTGCTGTTGAGTACTTATTTATGTACTACCATTGCTTATTTGACTGTCTTCGCCATCCCTCGGCGAAAATCACATTGCTGCTGTTACTGCACCGTGTAATTGGCCATTTGCCTAATTTCAACCTTTTGCTTTTGTTTGTCTTCATTTAATTACTTTGCCACTGAAACTACAAGAAGTACATATGTTGCGATTTCCCACTTGCATTATTTCTTTTCCTAATTCCACTTTCTACCCTAGTCGTTTGCTGAGGCTAGAGGGGTCGAATTTTGCATCTCTCATAAGATCAAATTTGAAGTACTAGTGCTAACTGCAATAGATTTAAAACAGCCTCAAATATTTCGATTGCAGTGGTAACTTTGTTTCACGGAAAGCGGCCAATGTCTAGCGGCAAGTGGTACGCATGAACATGAGGCACTAGCCAGTAACCTGTTTTCTATTCCTTCCCCATTGTCCTAAATTTTATAATTGGCATTTGCTGAGCGAGTTGAATGCCCAAAAGTCTGTTTGGTCGACAATATACTGGTTAGCATGACATTTCACTACACTGTGTCCTTGTTTAGTGCAATTGCAATGATGAGCATGACACTGGCGCTAACACCACAGGCCAATCGGAAAGAGGAGTATTGTCCGATGCCATGCTCGCAATGACGCGATGGGCTGAGGGGTTGGTGTTGATGCTATTTGTAGGACTTGACAGTGAGACTTCAGTGGCATGGGCATGTGCGTGTAGTTATCCTCAAAGCTGGGACAACTTAAATCATTTAGTAATGTTTAATCTTGGTTGCTTCTAACAGACAGAAAGAAAACATCAAAGGCGATAAGATTTTATTCAATTAAAGGGAATAGCAAAGTGCCTTTGTCGTGGTCATACAGTACAGACCAACTGGTGCATGTTAAATCTTGGTCTTTTAATCAAAAAGGCAGAAATAATTTGAAAGATTTACTCATTGGCTTCCCATTCCTTGATGCAGCAGCGGTATAGTTGTATCGGTACGTCCCATTGTATCGCTTGGTCTGCTATTACACTCGTAGCCAATTCTAGCAGTTGTAGACATTCAGTGTCCCCCCACCTTCTCCTTGCCGCTAACTGACCGCTAAACTTCATGCTTCTCCTCATGCTTCTCTCACAGGGCTGAAAGCGAAGAGGCGTATATTCAGTGAACTGAGTTGACAGAAGTGGTTTCGACAGTCTCCGTGTAACCTGCCGAAACGACTTGCTGTACACTGCGAAGGAGGAGTTTGTGAAGTGTTTACCACTGTTTACCAGCATGCATCAGAAAGCACAGCCAATCAGCTTAAGCACTGCCTTTTTTCTTCTTCACTACCTCCCCTTTTTGCTTACCCGCACCAACGGTCGTGCAGTCGTCAGTCTCCAGTTATTAACCTCTTCAAAAAGGCCTCCTTTAACGTGCTTTTTGCAAACAGTGAAGTGTTTGAAGAAGGGGAAATGCCTACAATAGCACGTTCGGCATATCACTAGACAGTGTTTAAATACCCCCTTTAGTGCTGACCACACGTAGTA
>NW_020170697.1:3173-4454 GCF_000524195.1 Echinococcus granulosus | reverse complement strand
ATTGAACTGCCTTTTAGACATTTTAGCGTTACGAAAAGCCTGTCAACGTTGGTGTGTCACGCCGCACTCAATATCATGTTATCTTCCATTGAGGATCCGCCAGCCCGTTTGCCCACATATGAAAGAGCACTGCCCACATTTCTACAGCACCCTGTGACGTCGAAGGAGAAGAGCCACCTACTGCCACATTTCGATTGACAAATTTGTTGGGCAAGAAGTATCATGGCCCTGATTAGTAGGTAAATCTGGATAAACTCCAGAAGAATGGATATTTGGCAAGCCCCAGTATTCAGGTCCACCACTAAAGTGGAGTCCTATTCCAACATTATCCTACATAATTCTTGCTAGAATTGACGTACTACTTATTTTGTAATCCACTCCACTTAACCGTAATAAAGAACGCAGGTGTGCTTTTGCGTAGGGCGCTTTATTGTAGCATTGTGACCTGCATCACTCATTGTTGCCAGGGCCAACAGACTGCACTCACTGAAGTCTATAGTCATGACCCCAATAACTAAGCACGGGAGGATTGTTTATACAAATAAGAGGCCGCCTTTACTCAAGGCTAGTTGATCACACCATCGGGTCGCGATGACCAAGCTCATTCTTCTGGCTTTCATGCTACTCTGTGCCGTCTGTCTCAGTCAAGGTAAGTGAACAGCTTTTCTTGTGTCTCGTCTGTTGTTGCATTCCTCTTCACTGCACCTCCATCAACTGTCGTGTCCATTGCACTCATCAATCATCACTCCATTCCAGTTAGAATGCAATAAATTCAGTCCGCTCTGCTAGTCTCCATACATGCATGCATGCTTGCTTGTACACGCTCTTGCAGTTCTTTCAATGCAGCAGAACCGCTTCCGCACAGTAGTTCCTCATTCCACTCTACATTCTCTGCTTTCATCCTGGAGGGAGTAGCATGTGAAGGATCGCGAAGTACTGACCTACTTTGGTCAATAATGCGCTGCAAATTTGACGAGTTGATGTATTTCACTCCATCGACTTCAGCTAGCAATGTCTAATTAGCAGACTCAATTTCTTGGGTGCTGTTGGCAAGGTAGACACTCGCCATTTCGGTGGTAATTTCTGAGGCAGGTATGAGGGCAGCATTTTGGCAATAGGTTATGAAAGATGGCCCAAAGTCAGTGGATGCAATGGATAGTGAATTAAATCAAAATGTGGGAGATATCACCCACATTTGATTGAGACATTTACATCCGTCGCAGTGGTCTTTTTAGTATCCGTCTACCTCGAAGCACTTAAGCTCTTTTCAAATGCCTTTCT
>NW_020170697.1:0-3073 GCF_000524195.1 Echinococcus granulosus | reverse complement strand
TGCCTGTGTTAGGAAGCCGATCGGTTAATAATTTTGAAAATGTATGCTTTCTAATTAATACTAGTTCAATACAGTTGGATTTGTCGCGAATTTGACCATCTTTTTTGATCGGGTCTTGATTTTGTCGTGCTGGAATTTGGCGGTCCCGTGTACTCTTCTGGCTGGCGGCGAGATCATTTAACTACAAATGGTTTGAGAAAGTAGGTCGACTGATTGCATCAGCACATCGCCTAGCAAATGACATTTTGTTGGTGGATTGGAGGTGGGAGGCACGACAGTTTACGATCACTACTGAAATGTTAGGAATTGCTAGAAGATTTGAAAACCCAGTTAATCCCTCAAATTTGGGCGTATTGTAGGCTTATGAAGCAAAGTAAAGCATAGTAAGAGACTCCTTCATTTATTATGACCAAACTGAGTAAGGAGTGCGCGTATCAACCCAACCTTCCAATAACCAGATAACTGTTGTTGGAGGAGGGCATTTCCTCACTTGATACATGGCATTCTTTTTCCTGAATTCGTTTCAATGGACCAATTCATGCATATCCATTAAAAGGCTTCTCCTTTACCTGGCCCCAAAATCGGCTTCAAATTAACAAGTTCGTAGCCTGTCAAGGAAATCCTGTATGCTACTTACTGATTGGGATCGGCTGACAGAGACAAGCAGGTGTACTTCATTATACTATAGCATCCTGAGCCACAAATATGCGTCATGCATAGTTCTATTGCAGTTGAAGCTATAAATCTGAGTTATTATGCACCTCCACTTCAGCTCATTTTGCAGAGAGTGCATTTATACAAGTGTAGAGGTGTTCAATTTCCGGATATTCCCAGGAGCCCTTTGTAATCACCATATTAAAATGAGATTGAGCATGCTGGATGCAGAAGGAGGAGCATGAATATGAATACCACAGCAACAGCTGGTGGTAGTTGTTTGACAGGGGTACTGAAGCAGCTAGATTGATTATGAGCTTGACAATGAGCCCTGTCATGATTTCTCCTATGGCAGCCTTTGTTCATAATTTCGCCTAACACTCCCGTTTTTCAGTATCTGTAGGTAGTTAGGTGGATCAAAATATAACCTTATCCTCTTTTCAGTAACTTTTTTAATGTAAATTTACTACTTTAACCGTTTACGCTGGCTAATGGTACTACTCATGTGACCCCAGTAGTTTGGCTGAGGACAGTTTTACCCAAGATTATTGTTCTTGCAAAGGTCCGAAGTAGTCGATATGACCTTCCTACTGTTTAAAATGTAAGCAGATTTCTGACCGCTTATGCTGCAGCAGGGTGACAAAGGATCACGCTCTTGGAAATGGTTGACCGCCAACTGTTACTGTGAAATCAACTTACTTCTGCCGTACAAAATATAGCAGCTTACGTCTATTTGCATCGTCTTTTCCAGTGATGATTCTGTCTAATAGTGAATTTGTGCGTCTTTTGTTATTGAGAATACAGTTAGACAGGATTTGTGACTAAACATAAAGTGGCTTTGCTCAAGATAATACGTGATTGGCGCACAGCATTACCATTATTGTCTACCAACAGCAAGACATCAAAGATTTTTATGGTACTAGAGCTAGAAGGGAGGGCAGGCAGACAGATGAGCATGTCTTCTTGTTGTTGTCACTTTTCTCACATACACGGCAGAATTAGCAACACAAGGGCTTCAGACCACGCTGCTACATTTTCTAAGATATTCACTGTCTGCACTTGATTAATGTAGGTTTTATGAAAAGCAGTAGAGGCTGTTGAAATATACGTCAGCGGATTCCTCGAATTTGGCGTTGGGCACCGTCTCCATCATGCAAATTGCATTTATTTGCCTTTCTGAATGGGGTATTTGTAAGGCAGCTGAATTGATGGTCACTTTATTACCTGAATTAATTTGTCTTAATTACGGGGTGTGCGAGACATCTACGTTAAACTGGCAACATTAAACGTGCAAGCCAAGTATCATATCCTACAACGTAATCCAATGTATTTAATGAAGTCTGCTTTGTGTGAGGAACTACAGTCCACTTTGCTCACTCCGCGACTACCTTTCACCACCAATTCACCTCAATGGCTCATTATGTAGCGTCCGGGTATGACCCATATTTTGTTCAGGTCACTACGTCTACGGACAATTTGCCACTATCACAACCGTCATCCTAACGCCAACTGCATCAAATCCATAGCTATAAATTCTGCTTACTGACCATGCATGGACGAAAGTGCTGATGTTTGGGTTACAGGCTGTTGGGATAACCAACAATTGAAATGAGATGCCTCAAAATACCCACTAGAACGTTAAGATCCGCCAAGAGACCTCGTCATGACTACATTTTCACCTTTACTTCTCTGGATGAATGAATGGATGGGTGGGTAGATGGAAGTAAAGAAGGTTAAGTAGATAAATGGATAGATGAGAGGTAGTTAGGTTTGTGACAAAATAAAGAAAAAATGAACAAAGTGAAAGTGAATGAATCGTGGTTAATTTGCTAAATTGCTAAATTAAGTAACTAAAGTACGAATTTTGGAATCAGTTGTGTGAAATTCAATGTCAGCATGTATGCGTTTACCTCTTCGCATTCAAAACCGAATTAAGTGGGTATGGCCCCTTCTAATCAACTCTAGTCAACATTTGCATCAATCTCAATGCTCTATCCTCTCCCAATTCTAGGCTCTCTAGCTTTTGCACAAGGCGCAGATTCAGTAAGGCTGATTTTTAAAATGCCTGAAACATCGCGGATGAGGAAAATCTAAATCGACATTTTTTTGTGTCGTACGTTGTGGTTTGGCCTGACTTTTCGATTTTTTGACGCAAGTACGCTTACAGTGGCGCCTTGTTTAAAATCGGTTTGCATTGCCTCCACAACCACCGTAGAAGAAACGGCTACAACGACCCATTGTTGAATTATGGCCCTACGATATTACGCAGCTTTTGCATACTCCTTCCAATATTGGTAGGGCGCAAATGCCCGATATCGCCTGTAACTTAAGCAGAATCCTTCATGCACAATTAAAACTCACGGATTGCTGAGCATATCTGTGTTAAAGATCAGCAAAAGTTAGTAGTATTGGCAGCACT
>NW_020170698.1:19222-22491 GCF_000524195.1 Echinococcus granulosus | reverse complement strand
CGTTAGTAGAGTTGTCTTGCGGGATTTAAAGGAGTACTCCAAGTTGAACGCGCCTCCGCGCCTCTTCAGTGCTGTTCTTCTCTCAAAGACGTGCTGCAATTAAAATCTTACGGTAATTAGAGGACAACTATGCTAACGGATGACACCATTGATAAAGATACGTTCTTCTCATACCTAGCTTCAATAGGGGAGGAAAAGATTGGGGAGAAATAAGTGGGTAGGTAAAACGCCATGCCAAAATGACTTCATAAATATTACCACTACCGAGTGCTTTGACAATGAAATAAAAAATTATTCAAAAATTGTCACCGCACCAACCACTTTGTCTGAAGCTTATCACTTGGAGGGGGTATAAACAAGGTGAGGCATTTTAATGCTTAATTCTGTATCTGCACGACCAGCGCTGGGATAAAAGGACAATGGATGTATTGTTACTTCAAGCCGCTCAAATGTAGCAGCTATGCAGCCTCCTTAAAGGGATATCGTAGCCGAGGGGGTCCCTTTATGGCATGGTGACTGCTCTATCGCTGTTGCTGGATGGTCTGTGTGCACGGCGCTGGAAAAGTAGCTAAAAATAGGTTGGATGGGACCAAAAAGGAAGTCTTTTAGTAAAAATTCTGTTTAAGAGATAACTATCAAACCAAGTTAATTTGCAATGGACATGAGAATGTAAAAGAGTATCAGTTTGGAAGTAACAATTTTGAGCCAAATTTTACACATCTACTTGTAGATGTGTACAAAATGACGAAGGAAGCGACAAATTCCATTTCTGGTCCCAATCAAAAAGGGAAAGAGGCAAATGTATGTGATTTGTTGTCCCTATTCCTTTCATTCCTTTAGGAGTTAATTTTTTTCTTCAGAACGCTAAGTCAGAAAATCATTTTGTCTCTGAATCCATGACAATGCAAACATCAAAACGCAATCGTGTTAATAAATTTACCTTACAAAGAACAATGGAAATCTGCGGCTGTGTTGACTCCAGGAAGTTGAGTGCAGTAACGAAGAAGAACACATTTCCATAACCTCACATAAACTATTCGTTAGACTCCCCACATGGCTCAAAGTAGTTCCCCATCCATTACTAAAAAATTAGCATCTTGGCAAGTGGAAGCGGTAGAAAAGAATAGAGGGAAGACAGCTTTCATATTGGCAAACAGGCTTTATGAATTCCAAGCAATGCTCTTGGGACTATGTGACGCAGCACCTCATTAATTAACTTATTCCCTCAACATTACATGATTTACCAAAATAATATTCCCGTCTTCAGTAGAAACGTTCGACACCATAACCTCGACCTGAAATCGATGATGGTCTGTCTGTCTGTGAGATGTAGGATTTACCATGAATCCAAGGAAGGCCGATTTTGGCAACCCTCGCTTGCCTTCCTGGGAATTGGTCTGGTCGTATGGGATGGCGGTTGCCAAAGCCCTAACGAAACAAGTGAGGACATGACAAACAGCAAATAACCAGGCAGAGCTTAGTCATTTGCCTAACTTTGGCAAGTTTTTACAGGAGTTTTGATGAAGGTTTTACTAAGATGGTAAGCATGCTGCATGCACTAATTGAAAAGCGGGCAAAAAGAACATTAAGTGGGGGAAAGAGTGGAGTTAAACGAATGCTCTGCCTCGCACCGCCTCTACTATCACCCAACTTCGAATCGAGAGTCATAACATTTGTGCTGGATGCTGATGTTAGTGATACCACGAGGAAGTGCATTGTGAGAACGGACTAAGAGACACTCACCTGGTTAAAACCAGTGAAAGTGATGGACCTCTTGATTGTACGCTAATGCAAGGAACTCCGACAGTGTGATTTTACACTTCGGTGCAGCAGAGGAAATCCACATAGCATTGGGGGCGGCTTGTTTCGCAAACCAGTCGGAGTAGAAACAGGTAATATTGTAGTGTGCATCATATTTCTAAAAGAACTTAATAAACATCTTTGGGGAAATGCACAGACTACGGATGCCGACACGGCTCTGAGATACGAAAGGTTCCTACCATGTCCTTTTAAACGGGGAGCAGAAAAGATGACCTCGTAGAACGAAGTGGCTATGCGGGTATGGCAAGAATGGTCAAAAGTCCCTCGGGTTGATACAGTTTGATGGTATGAGGAAGTGGTTAGGCTGCCTAAGCGCTTAGTGGTCCGATGCGCATTGGTACAAACGGTTCTCTTTAGTTACACGAGCAACTTGGTCACGCGGGTGAAAGGAAAATGCTGGATACCTCTAGCGAGGGATATTGATGGCCTTCACCTATCCCAGACCTACGAAATTTCCTCCAAACCTGTATCGTTTGCAGTATTTTAAAAAGGTTACACCCCACAGAGATCTCACCGGCCCGAGCTATGTCCACATGATTCGCAGGAGAAAGAGTAAATTTGACATAATGGGTTCGCTATCACCTGTGAGGAGAGAAAACCGATATATTCTGGTTATGGGAGACTACTTCGCGAAATTACCTGAGGCAGAAGTCATGAAGACACAAGACGCTGATACAGGAGTTTCAATTTCCTTCAGTGGGTAAATTTGTCTGCATGGAGTAGCTGAATGAGTCCACAGCGATCAAGGCCCTAATCTTGAGAGTCGACTGTCTAATAAACTATGCAAGACCTTCCGGATCTCAAAAACACACACGCTACCTAGCCATCTCCGAGGCAGTGGGAGGTGGAAGGAATGAACCACAGTTTGTTCAGACTACTGAAGGCTTTAACTTGGGTTGCACACCCGCAATTCTGGGATTTAATCCTGGGACGAGCTATCTTCGCGTACAGAACTACAGTCCATGCACCGGCCAGCGATCCACAATTGAAGATGCTCACAAATCGAAAAATGATAGCACCCTTCGGTACCTTACCACACATGCAGGTAACGTCCAACAATGTCTCAGAGTTAATTCTGCGACTGAAAGAAGGAATAAGAAAACTTTTAACATCGCAAGTAAATACTTACAACTGTTTTATATCATGTAGAAAATACTGTCTCAAGCACAACTAGATTGGTATCAACTGAGAACGACATCAAGTAAAAGTACTGGCCGATCTCTCCTATTTCAATTACGTCGCAAATTTCATTCATTCCGAGTGGTGAAAGTTATCTTACCTACAGACTGACTCCTCTCCATCGAACAACTCCTTACTCAACCAATCGCCGTGCACCACAAGATGTGGCTCCACAAAGATTTACCACTGGCTGGATACGAAGACGATGTTTACGTACTAAGGGAAGGAAGAAAATCACTGAATGGCTTGAGTGAGTACGGAGGGATTAC
>NW_020170698.1:10647-19122 GCF_000524195.1 Echinococcus granulosus | reverse complement strand
AAGGTCACTTTTCTTAGCAAACGCGCATCGCAGTGCCTTGAATATTCGGCTCCCCTTACACCCACCAAGCATCTCGGACACTCATCAGTATCAGTAGGATGAAGTTGCAAAGCCTAGTTACTTTCCGCCTCAAGAACACATCAAAGCTGTAGAGGATGAGTGGCTGATAGACAAACGAACATCTGCGACTACATCTGGTTCAGGATTTGTGAGGCACTGCTGCTGGATGTCACTGGTAGGATTTTCACTGTTGCTGACATCTTCATTTGATATACCTATTTCATAAATGGGTGTTCCTTCTAGAGCCTCCTTAAGGGTGATTAGAAGGGGGTGATAAACTGATCACACCCGTTTACGACTGACTAAAAAAGGCAACTTTAAAATGCAACGAACAGAACAGAATTCACTTATAATTCACTTATAATGAATAAATAACTACTTAAGTTGAAGTTAAGTGATGCAAAATATGTTCTGTGGAGATTGCTATAAGATGCTCGACTTGTGTCTGATTGATATGGATGAAAGGTGAAGGCGATTTACCATCAGAGGAGTCAATGTCGAGGTCAAAGTCAAGGGGTGAGGGAGCAATGTGTCTGAGGGAAGGAGTTGGATTTGCATGCTGATGGCTCATTCGTGGAGATGGTACACTGGGCCTGTCTCGACATCATTCGGAGGAGGAGTGGGGCGCCAAGCACTTCAATGTGCTCGTGAGTGGACAACCTTTGATGTCTATCGGCGGAGTGTTGTTAGGTTGTCAGATGAATGTGACCCAGTGATGTTTGAAAACACGTGTGTTTTATTGATGCAGTGAGCGAACTTAGGGTGTGCATTCTATTCGCCCTGCTCCATTCTTTTCACTAAGGTGTTTCTTCAAGCAAGCCTTGCAATGCTTCTCCTCATGACTGACAGTTATTCCCTCCATCCACCGTGCCGCCTAACGACTGCTAATGAGTGTAAGAACTTCTAATGCAGCAGTGAGGATTTCATTTCCCAACTTTGTGCTTTTGCACTGAGTTTTCACACATTCAAGATTGTTAGTGAAAGTAATGCAACTTGGTGAGTCAGACACAATAAAATGTCTGATTTGGAGTCAAGATATGCAAAAGGTCATCCACTTTCCTACGGGCTGCATGATCATACACGCGACGTCTGCTGGCGTGCAGTCGTGGTGCTCATTGTCGTCCCACGTCGTGTGTTCCTTATGGAATCAACAGTTTGACTTTGCATGCTGAAACACTCTCAGCTTTGCATTGCCGTCTTGTGGAATGTCATGTACACCATGTGGAAAAGTTGCATTTGTTTGCAAAGATGGTACATTTAGGCTTTAGTATCCCACCATTCCTGTCGCTTAACACGGACAGTTGATAAGAAGCAGGGTAGCTGGAGCAAACGAAGTCAGAGAGAAGACTGCTTTCCTTTGGGTTTTTTTCTACTCCACTTAACAAAAGGGGCAGTGCTTACTTTGAGGTGATGTTTACACATGTCTACTTGAAGAGTGGGTAGTATACGACGCAATGCATTTGGATGCTCGCGGAGTGGAGGAAGTAATTTCATGCATCCTGTCCACCAGACGCTCATTCCATTCAGTGTCTGCTACTACACTGTTTAACAACTAATGCCCACCCTCTTCGACTTTAACAAGGGTGTTCGAGAACAATGTAAACAGTTATCCACAGTCATCGCCTAAAGACTTGGTGCTACTCCACTTTGCAAGATTTGGAGGGTGCCACGGAAATGAAAATAGAATTGCGTAATGCATACACAATCCACTACCATTATGTAACCAGCCTATCCCAATCTTCCATACAATCCTACTAGTTGAGCAAATGCTATAAGGTGGAAGGGAGTTTCACATGCAATGAACTCACCGTAGAACAATTATTTAGTGTCCAGCACAAGATAAACTCCTCTCCGCTTATCTTTTTCTGTCGGAGCATCCAAGGCATCGTCACAACTGTCAGCAGAGGTTGTTTTAACACTTAACACTTGGCGTCATCCCGAGTTAGCTCCCCTTGCACATAGGACGCAGTCTCTTATCATCATCAATAAGGAAATAGTATGATGGTACTATTGCCCTTGCTACACACTGGAGATCTATGCGCTAGACAGGCGGATGCTAGGGAGGCCACCAGATGTGTGTCTTGATTGATGGATGTGGGTCAGTCAACACAAGGGTGTGTATTGTGAGGATGACCCAGTGACTGATTGGTCAAGACTGCCAAAGTCTGTCGGAGGCTGGATCTGCATCTGACTCTAAGTCTTCAACTGCGACTGGGTCACGTGGTGAGCTCAGTAATGAAGTGACCTTGGCCTTAAAGTGACTGTTAGTGTGCTTAAGGTGGAGGCTAAGAAATGGATGTCAAACAGAGCCAGTGAAGGCTCACAACAGATGCGCGGTCAACTGGACCTACCCAAGATACCATAAGGTGAAATATGGAAAAGCACCCAACTGAAGTCATACTCAGACGACGAGGGGTCACCAGACATTTTACAACACCACTCCGACTTAGCCAATCAGCAAAGCCATTTGGAGCTACTGATAATGCTCCAATGAGTTGAGGAGGCCATTTGGAGACGATTGAAGCATCAAGTGTGAAGTGAAGTGGTAGTCTATGAGGCTGGCTATGAATGGCATCGTTCTCGTGAATTTCAATTTTGCACATTTTAGTAAAGCGTGGTCATAGCAGGCTTTGACGGTGGGTGGTGATTTAAACACAATCAAGTAGTCATAAGGAAGCACCCAAGTGGTCATCCATGCCTGCACACACCTGAATGGCATCCCCACAGTCAATATCCATGATTGCACAGTCGAATTTGTGCAGATGCCTTCTTCCACTTCCCCTCCTGACCCCGCATTATTTTGCAACTTTGCAGACAACTTCCATCAGATGTGGGTCAAAAGTCATCCCAATCGCGGTGAAAATGTGTCACTTCACCAGGTACCTCGAAGTAGACGTGAGTGAGAGCGTCAGAAGTTGGCACCGATACTGTGGTATATCGTCTTGCAAGGTTATTGCATTAGAAGTTGATGTGAGGAACAAACAGGCTATACATTTGCTCTGGGAACTGTGGGTGCTACAATCGCTAAAAAATCGTATCATGCTGCATTGGTTTAGGTGATCTTGCCATCTCCACCAGAAAGCTTTCCACAGCAAACATGGCCGATGTTGATGACACAGTTGCTACTTATAGTCGACAGGAGGAGACATTCCCACACGCGTCCTACCGAAACTGCTGAATCGCCTCCCATGTCAGTGGGCCATGACTACTGCCAAAGGGGCAAATAAGGCAACGTAGGGTCAACGCGTCAGTTTTATGCTAAATTTTTCGAAAGACTGGGCTACCATGGTAGTAGTTACTACTGCCGAGGAGGAATTTCCTCCTTCTGCACTACTTCCGAGAGCATAATGCAAAAATTTGCGTTGACAGTCGTTGCAGCAAGCCCGCCATTCAGGAGTTAGATGGGGGAGTGAAATAAGCTTGTACCCCTCCACTCTCCAGAAAAGGCCCCAATATGCAGTTTACTTCGTGGTGCCACCGATTACCCAGTTCAACGCACCTCTAGCAACAATTGCTTGGATTGACTTCAAAACCTCCACAAGGTCCTCCATCTGGTCAACATCTTCGTCCTCTCCCACATAACCAAAATAGAAACACGCATTCTGTCAGCAAACCTATTCAATTGGCTTTGAAATGCGATCCTTCAGAGGCCATGTGATGGAGCAGACGAGTCGGCGTAATAGTGCTCGCCACTAACAAAACACAAGGACTTCCAGTAACAGTGGTGATAAGGCATTTCACTGGTTTCCGGAGTTCCCAAGGAGACTTAGGCAGAAGTGATTAAGAGACAATGCTAATCTGTCCTGCCTACCTGCTAAGGAAGTAATGACCTGTTCCTTCGAACTAACCATTGGCTTGCAATGCACCAAACCAACCATTTCTAGCTTGAAGACCATCACTGAGTTATCGCACTACTTATTCCTCCAAAATAAATCGTATCGTTTCCTTACATTGCATCAGTAAACACAGAAATCAGTAACTTCAATTGGTGTGGGTTGACATTCGACAAAGTGCAACTTTACTAGCTGAAGGTACGCTTGCTCCACAAGGATTCGACCGATCGCACTCACCCGACACTCCATTTTGCAGATCCTGAGGAATCATGCAGCTAAGGTCTCGCTCAAGCGATGCGGTATCACCAGCCAAACAGCAAAGTCTGTCGACCGACTAAGATGTTCATGCACGTCTCCCAAGTGTTTGGAAGGACACTTGTAGATCCTACAAACAACAAGTAGGAGACGAGTTGGGTGCTGGGGATGCTGCGACTATGGATGGCCCTGTTTTCTTGATAGTACTTGTGGGTACTGTGATAGAACGAGGGAACAGCATCCAATAATGCAATGGTACTTTAAGTACAAGTAGATAAACATCTCGGGGGACCCTGGTGGGATGGTGGACGGGAAATCGTTGGTTAGCCTCCTCTGTGATCTGCTACTTTGATGGTGGCGTCGTGATTACCCGCACTAATGCTGCTACAGCAACGTTGCCATCACCCGCCGACTATCGCGTGCACGGTTTCCCAGGCATACACAGAGGCCAGTACACATCACACGACACTACTATTGTGATTTGCTGGTGCTGAATTCTGACCCACCGACTTGTGTCCACTTCGATGTGGCTAGTGACACTGCACACCTTCATCGCCACTCGATGTGAGACTGTCGATGGGGCAGAAGCAATGGCGAAAGCTGGAACACACAAAATGCGCCTCTCTGACTGCGACTGCACATCAACAGACGCCCCACAAATGGTCATTAATGACCTTGGGAATGTCTTTTCCCCAAATCAGGCATTCATTGTGACCGACTCACTGGGTAGCACTAGTTTCACAAACAATCTTGGATGCTTGAAAATGCCATTACAATATCCTACATCTACGAATTCAGATTCCCATCACTGCATCAGCAGTTCTTACTCTCGTGCTCAGTTGTTAGGCTGTACGGTGGGTAGGAGGGATGATGAGGAGTAGCGTTGAAATGCTTGCTTAGGGAGACACCCTCATAAAAAGATAGGTGCAGAGAGAATATAAGACATGCCTCTAACCAGCAGTCCCCCAATATCCTCCACTTTCTCCTAAATCCACTCACCGCATCAATAGAACACACGTGTCTTCAAGCATCATTACGTCGAATTCATTTTGGAAATGTTACAACACTCCGTTGATTGACACCTGAGGCTGTTCATTGACAAGCACATTTAATTGCGTGGTGCTCTACTCCTCCTGTAAATGATGTCGAGGCAGGCCCAACGTATAATCTCCACGAAATTGATGATCGAGTCGTTTTGAGATTTGTTGCACCAAATGCGCCAATTGGTGGGTAACATGGCGAAGGGGAGAAAGTGGAAACCACCCAACGTGAAGAACAAATGCTTCATGCAGTCCATATTAGAGTCGAGGCCTTTTATTCCTGCCATCGTGCCTGTCATAACGAATGTTTGCTGTGGAGTCAGGATATCCACGAGGGCGTTCAGATATCCACGGTCTACATCGAGCTCACCATAATCAACATCGAAAATGACACAGTCATACTCGCTAAGGCGCAGCCCCACTCTTCGTTCGCCAACTTTTTCATACCATTCATATTTGTCCGGTGCAGTGCCACCTGCCATCGTCAAGAAGTGGTCCCAGTGATTGTGGAAATCCGGGACATCCGAGGACACGTCTACGCAGAGACGAAGAGGGTGAGCAGACAGCAGTACAGGTAGATCACAAACGTAGCGTGTCATCTTGCATTGCAGCAGTCTTGTGTAATGACATGGTGTGGTGATCACACAGCGCATTGGTGTTCGTACATTGGCAGAAAACTGCGTCCGCGAGAGCTGACGAACGAAATTCTCCTCGTTGTTGTAACGACATACTGCCACAGGGGCATTCAATGCGCTGTCTTCGGTGCCTTTGCTAAAAAGTACCTGACAGAGGCGCTTGTCCAACCACTTCATGTCGCTTATGTTGTTACAACTGGTACGAGAGGGACCCAAGGCGTCTTGATTTGATTGTGAAGTAGTTGGTTCCTCCTGAAAGGCAAATGTTGCTAACACTGATTTTCAGTGATATGTGAAGACGATCTGAATGTGAAGCAGACTCGGTGAAGGCTCACAACGGTTGAGGAGTTAATCAAACCTACCTTGGAGTCCATAATGCCAAATCTGCAAAACCATTTGAACGAAGTCCTGCTCAGGCGATGAGGGATCGCCACTCCAATCTGGCCAATCGGCTATGCGAATTGACGGACTAGGATGTTCAACAACTGCTCAGATGGGAGTGGGAGGAAATTGTGAGGTTGTAGAAGGAACGAGTACAAAGTGCGTTGGGTGGTGGTGTGGCTTTAAAGTGGGGCGGCTTCGTCTTCGTGAAATTACTGATGGACAACTTGTCCGATCTCAGGCGTCGCATCCGACGACAAAATGTGGTGATTTGAGCAAAATTGGAAAGGAATATTGAGACACTCGGTAGCATGTGATGTGGTGACTTGGTAGGAAGGAGGGTTTCACCCTGCAGCACTGAAGACCTAGGAGGCTATGCTCATGGACAGGTTTGCGCACCATCAAGATGGCAGTCAAGCAAATGCAGATTTAATAGAAGACAGTTGAAATTTGGACGCAAATGTGCATAGATATTGTGTAAGTGCAATAAATTTCACACATAGGTCCAATATGAATGCAGGTGTGTAAGAAGACAAAATTAGGGTAGATTTTATGTATTTGACATACAGAAAGGCAGAGGACAGCTGGCATGGGCCAGAGGACAGCGCAACTGACGAAGGCACAATGATCAGAGCATAAAGAGGCCCTTCAGCAAAACTGAGAGTTAAACAAGTGTCGCCCGTAGCGCTCACCTTCACCAATCTTCCGCCTCAGCCATCACAACGTAGTCGGTGGTGTAAGGAAACGCCGACGAGCCGACCGTGCCAGTCATCGAATGCCTATACAACTGAGGAGGTACTTCACCTCAACGCTACTGATTCCTCTTGTCAACTTTACTGCATCTGGAGTCGAGTTGTATTTGAAAAGTGGATTCTGGAAGGGAGAATTGTGCTGGCCATCATGAGTGTCCGTGGCTAGAGGAAGGAACACTGGCCCAAAGGCAGATTTATGATAGGAACGATGGGATCTAACGCAGATCTCGGGGCGGGGGAGGGGAGTTCCTCGTCTGTTCCTCTTTGCTGCATTGTTCCCACTTCAGAGCTGCCCAGTCATAGTTACCTGGATTCTGTCCGAATAGTAGAGAAATGGAAGGAGTATCGCGAGCTCACTTTATCAGCATCTTTATACTAAGATGGTAGGCAACTCCATGACTGAATTTTTTGAGATATGCCACAGCTAGTGTGGTTTCAGTCGTTAGTAGCTTTTCTGAAGAACATGGAATTATGGTGGATGCCGAAGATAGACGTCATTCTCACCTCTTCCATTTTAGGTTATTACCGATTCACCCATCCGGAGCCTATGCACTTCTTCCGTCCAGCTAAGTTTTATTACCCAGCAGTAGAAATAAGGACAGATTCGCTTTAAGATCGGATTTGCTTTCAGCTGCCACCAATGCAACGCCTCAAGACTCTCCTGAAGGCAAAAGAAGGCAATACTGAGGTAGAATATGTACATTTAACAAACAGAAGGTATTAGTACTACTGACATGGCCCGATGGCTAGTCCATTGTGGCTGAGCCACAATAGCCAAGGCACCAATAGTTAAACAAGCATCCACCACATTGCAACAACCATTTAGTATGAATGCAATGGTGGGAATGAATGGAAATATGATGACATTTCTGCTTCGACTGTTACTATCTGTCAATGGACCTATGATGCCCATCACTTCTCCTACGAATATACCTCTGTGAGGGAATGCTCTTTGTGTGGAAAAAGCCGTTTCTAGTAGGTGATCCATTTTGAAACATCCAAATTCAATGTGTCAACCGGCATGTGGGACAGTCTACCTCAAATCCGCGCAAGAAGGCATTGCATAATATACGTCGTGTTTTCGCACGAGATTCCTCTCTCCATCTGAGCACCGTAACATGGGGTTGTGTTCCAACGCAAATCCTCCCAGTCCTCTTCCATGCGGAGAGTGTATTTGAATTGTGGAGTTTGGCTCGGAGCATGGGTTAATCTTCATAGTTTTCATTCGTTTGAGGATTGTCATTGACATGTGCATTTGTTCTGTTTAAAAGTCCATCAAACAACTCAACATTCTCCTAGAAGGATCTTATTGGGACTTGAGATAATGAAGCCCAGCACAGCACAAAACGCAACTCAAGACGGCCTTGTGTAATCCATTATGTTCGTCTTCAAAGAAAGCCATTGGACGGAGTTATTGGGTACGAAGTTAGGGAATCAAATTTGCTTAAATTACGAGCATTCTAATGCGGGACTTGAAGCTAGAAATAGAGATATGTTGCCGCCATGGAAGTAGTTCAGT
>NW_020170698.1:6882-10547 GCF_000524195.1 Echinococcus granulosus | reverse complement strand
AAAAATCCCATGTCTTTTAACGAATCAATTTGTGATGAATCACAGCTAATGCAAGAGCATTCTAAATGGGAAATGAAGCAGTAGATAACAAATTAAAGTGTGCTTTTGCAACAGATTGACGCAATCGCATTCGTGGGAACCATAATGTGCATCAGGGTGTCACCACGGTTTGCACAAGGTCATCTCAGTGAATACAAACTTCTTTGATAACATGGTATCTCGAAACCTTGGGGTGGCTACATTACTTCTCAAAGACAATTCGCGCTCACATTGCCTTCCAAGTCTGGAAACATCTGCAATTGAAGTTAAAATAAGCAAGCGATTCACTCCAGATCTCCAAATAAACGATTGTTGTGAGTGTGGATTCCGACTGTTTAGTTGTAGAGAGGCAAATTCCACCCAACAACACAAGCATTTTCATTTCATCACAATGAATACATTAGCATTTTCAACAAACTTATGTAAGATGATTCTATAAGCCAGGACTGTTCCAACGAAAATGGAGGCACCCTAGTTAATAACGAATAAAAGGGATAAGTTAATCTTATGAAAAAATGAGAATCCTTACCATCTGCTTCCATTAAACATTGCAAAATAAATTGGAAATTGGAGGAAATGGGACATAATCAGGGAAGATAAGTGAGGGTTTTGAAAATGCCTTAGTTACCTTACAAAGGGCACAAATAAGGGAAGGGCTAAATGCGCATCAAATGAGGTACACCAACCCAAGGAAAGGAGGAATTGCGGAGTTAAGTTGCTCTTCTGGAGGCACAAGTGTGTCCCACTTTGCGAAAACCATGTATGAAATCCAGCAAAGTGAAAAAAGGCTTAGCCAGACAGAAAGACGGCATTCTGAAGAGGCTAGCAATAAGTATCATATAAGGCAAACGACTTAGCAGAAATTTTTCAGCAAAGGAACTACAATGGAGAGGAGGTATCAAACGGATACTGAACAATCAGGAGCAAAGTCAAACTTATCCAAATGCCAAATTTCAAATCACCTTAATCAGTGAAGCATATGAAACCCAGCAGTTGGATTGGGGATACTTCCTTCCTCCATACTTCTCCACTTTTCGTTGGGTCTACGCTGCTTCAAGTACTTCACAAAAAAAATCAGAATTTTCGCAAAATAGTGCTGGGTGGATATTTAACAAAACTATGGCAGAAAAAGACACGCTATGAGGACCTTATTTAACAAAGTCTTAGTTTTCGGCTTTTTGGCTCAAGAAAAGATGCTAAGCAAATGGAGTTTCTCTAAATCATCCACCGTATAGGAATATCCACTTCACCAGTAAACAGAACACCTCAAACTGCCAGTTGTCATTCATCTGCCTATCATAAGGAAAAGAACATGGAAACTAATGAACCGTGGAGGGGACAATAGTTGAATAATTGACACCGAGTACCCATAGCAAATAAAAGTAGACCGGCCAGTCTACTTTTACAGTGAGAGAAGGTGTCTGTTAGTATAAAATAGGAAAATGTGGAGATAAACTCAATTGGACCAGTGGCTTTTGCAGACAAAATTACTTTGGAAACAAATTTTAAAAGAGCACAATTATCCGAGGGAATGACTAATGTCCTAAATTTACAAAAGCATTTAACCAACGAAGTTAAACTATTCTTTCTATGCAAAAAGTAGGCCATCTAGTGCATAGGCCTGAATGTCTACCGTCGTCTCGGATTGCGTGAACGAAGGCACAGTCTTTCTCTCGCGTCAATCACAAACCAGACAGTGTGCATGATCTACCAACATATTCAATGAACATTGATTGCGTTTAAATTCAAATCTGTGTATTTTTGACAACAACGACTAGATCTGAGTTGATCAGAAATCCAATTCATTAGGCGGAATTCAAAATTGCAGAAACTGCGGGTTCAGTGGCCGACAGCAATTCGTCTACTTAATATAGTTTCAGTAGATGCTGTTTTCACGATGGTACAGTATGAGGGCCCCAATTCTTATTTGGAGAAAACAAAGGCATAGGGCTGTAAAGAATAAGCACATTAGCGTCCCTGCGAATAGTAAAACTATTATAGGATAACACAACTGCCATCGGCTGAAATCAGACTCTGAGGAGAGGGGTACTGTACATGGCTAATAATATCCCCATCTTTCACTTTATTGCCCTCACGTAAGCTTAAGCTGCAGCTAAGACTCTGCATACGTGTTAGAAATCATGATTGGAACGGCGTGTGACATGACTTGAACCGTGGCTGAACCAGGAGAATCAACAACCAAGGGTCAAATTTTACGCCCTAATTCCCACTACTTGAGCAGACTAATCAAACCGGTGTGAAATTACTCCCTATACCTAGGAGCTTCTTATGGGCAGTAAAGTGTACACTTCGGTGGTTTAGTGAGCATGCATGTACCGGGATATCGCTCTTCTAGTTTAATGCTATGTATCCTTAATAAAAACCTCTGTTCTGAAGTCAGTATCTGTCTAGGATTACGGAGGTTAGGAGCTCGAACGTGGTTAAGCTTGCGTGCGGATCCAATGCTAATCGGTGGGTGTTGCCAAGCCGACCGACTATGCGTATGTTTAAAGCTGGAGAGCACACGCCCCCCGGTGTTGTCCTCAATCGTGAAAACCAGTCTGCTCTCTCTGGTTTAGTAAATGATTCCATACAGCAACATCATGTAGGTCCTTGATCAACAAATGACTCAATTTGGTATTTACGCCATAAGCAGTCATGGGCAAAGCTTAACTGTCCATTCAACTTTGTGGCAGGGCATGGCATCCAAAGGAAAATGGCAATTCCATGGAATAATGGCCAAAATCTTGGGTTTCACTTGATTTATTGGTCAATCCATAAGCAAATGTATGCGTTTTTAGGAAAAATACAAATAGGTAAATCGAGTAAACAAGGTCCTAAAACTCTCTAGAGGTCAGATAAACCAAGGTCATGAACCCTCAAACACACCGCGAATGTATGTCATCTACATCAGTATCATGCATAACATCATGCTGAAGCTATGGACCGTATCAGTAATAAACTCCGTAGCACTATCTATAATGAAATAGACTAAACTGTCTATGGTTGAATAATCCTATTCAAAAGAGCGCTTTCTTAGTTTTACTGAGATTTTATGAAAGGCAAGTAAAATAGTAGGTGTGGAAGTATCATGAGGTTACCCAGGAACAAGCGCTGTTGAAGGCTATCAAAAGGCTCTTCAAAAGAATGAGGTCGCGCTCTATTTCAGCATTACTCTATAGCAGATTCCATTCTTTCATTACAGGCAACGAAATTCTTACTCGGTCCAAGTGGTTGGTGGTTTTTTATTCAATTTACTAATGGGATAAGTAGATAAAGGGAAACAAATTGTAGTAGCTCCCCATTTCAATGGTGATAGAATAACGACCCAACTTTTGTAGTATTCAAATAACAATTAATTATTTGTCAAACCATATTTTCAACAGCAGGATGTCAGTGACTAGCCCAAATCCGTTGTAGGTGCTTTTGAACAATTGACGAGCCAACTATGACTACATTTGTACCAAAACACCTTGTAAATGTGCAAACCGATGAATTGGCCTGCATCAGCAAATCAGCTTAAGTAAATTCCATGACGAAGGAAAATAAAGTCTGTTTATTATTAAGCGGGTTGTACGCCCGAACATAGAAAAGTAAATAGACACAAATGTTACTACAACCAATTT